>NC_136057.1:89524843-89802918 GCF_964261635.1 Lissotriton helveticus | reverse complement strand
ACAGGGGACAGCCCTGTCGGGTGCCTCTTTGGATCTGGAATTCACGTGACAGCGTCTGGTTCACCCGTACCTTCGCTTTCGGGGTAGAGTATAGGAGTTGGACCCATTTCACAAAGTTCGGCCCAGAGCCAAACCTGTGGAGGACCGCAATGAGGAAAGACCAGTGCACCGTGTCGAAAGCTTTTTCGCCGTCTAAGGATAGGAACCAGTGTGGTTCCTCCCGGTCCCGCACTTCCGGTAACCAATTGTAAGTAAGTAAATAGCTTTATTTCGATATGATTCATATCATAAAAAGCAATACATGTACATTAAAAATCAGTAAAATCCAGTGCATAAGCAATAACATACAATTTAAACAACAATTTGCATAGAAAATTACGTAAAAGCAATCTAAAATACATCTCAGGCAGGTACAAAAGTCTATTAGATCTAATACGCCATGCCCAGCCTAAGAATTTAGCCAGTCCACAAGCGAACAGGGGCCGTGGGTCCGTTTTTAGGATTCTTAAGGCCTCCTTGTGGGATCTAGTCCCAAGTTCTCTACAGAGAGGCTTCAGCCATCTGCGGCGAGGGACTGCATAGGCCGGGCATTCGAATAATAAGTGCGGGACTGACACCAATCTGTCCAAACAATAAGGGCAGAAAGGGGTTGTCTGCGCCGGAACCTTCCAACTGGCAGTCAATTTTCCCACTGGAAGTAGAACTACCCTGAATTTGAAATATAGAGCCCTGTCCCAAGTGGCTAGGATAGTATCCAGGTACGTCTCGCAGAAGTGCACCTCCTTAACTAAAAGAAATTCTGTCGTTGACCTGCACAAATTGGCATTACTATTCCTGCCATCGATCACCCATCTCTAGAATAGTTTCTTCAGGATTGACTTGGGCGGGGCAGATCTAGTGATCCAAGCATCTTCGAGGCCCACGTCTATAAGAAGGCGCTTGACTTCCTTTAGCCACTGAATCTTTGCCCAACCGGGCATTAGGAGGATTTATTTTAGGCCATCTGCAAAGCTGGACATTTCAGGGACTCTCCAAATACATGCCCACAAGAGGAGTGGGCGCAGCCTCGCCTGATCACTAATGGGGCGGGTCCCCATGTCTAAAAGAAGAGGGAGAGTTGGAGTGCTATAAGGGAGGCCCATTAGATCCTTATGGAATTTGCTTTCGGAGCGGGTCAGCTGGTCCACGTTCTGCACACCCCATAGTTCTGCCCCATAGAGAGATGCACTGATACCTCGTGCCCTATAGATATCAAGAACCGGTGCAATTGGTTTGAGGGAAGAGGCACGTTGTTCCTTAAGGAGGGCCCCCACCACCCTCTTGTGGGTCAGCAGCATCTTTTGGTGGTGGGATTTCCAACTCATGGAGTCACAGAGACGGATGCCAAGGTAATCGAACTCCCTAACACTCTCGAGTGGAACTAAATCTAGGGTAGGTGGTTTAACTGACTTCTTCCGGGGGTTTAAGACCAGGAACCTAGTCTTCCCTGTATTTATGACTAATCCCCTTGAGTCACAGAAGGTCTTAAAGCTACGTAGGAGACTCTGTAGACCCGCTGGTGACTTAGAGATCAGGAGGGTATCGTCTGCAAATAAGAGGGTAGGTATTCTCCTGCCAGCCAGGGATGGTGCATCTGCAGGATGTTGTAGCAGGTGCTCCACCACTCCGTTGACATACAATGAGAACAGAGTGGGGGCTAGCACACAACCCTGGCGGACACCTCTATTTACAGGTATTCGTGATGTTTTTTGTCCCTGCTTACCCCACCTGATCTGTGCAAAATTGTCTGCATGGAACCTTATCAGCATATCCAGTAAATATGGGGGAATACCTAGTGCATCGAGAACACTCCAAAGGTGGTTACGTGGGACCAGGTCAAAGGCAGTCCTTAGATCTATAAATGCAAGGTACAAACTGCCTTTGCCCAGTACAACCACTTTCCAAAAAAGCATCATCAACCAGAATGCTTGCTCGATCGTCCTCATGCCAGTTCTAAAGCCGGCCTGAATGTCTGAAAGGATATGGTTCTCCTCCACCCACTGCAAGATCCTTCCTAGAACCACTTTGCCTGCCACCTTCTGCGTGGAATCCAGGAGGCTTATAGGACGATAATTAGCAGGGTCATCCCGACTCCCTTTCTTGAAGATCGGGACGACCTCTGCGCCCTTCCATGAGTCCGGTAGAGCCGCACCAGCCAAGCCAGCATTCATTATGGAGGCAATAAGTCTCCCCCACTCGACTGGGTTGAGACGGAGCAAGTCTCCCGGAAGGCCATCAGGGCCCGGTGCCTTGTTAGGCACAAGGCACTTGATCGCCCCTTCCACTTCCTTGGGTGTAAATAGGAACTCCTCACTGGGCTCTATGCGAACCAGGGGGTACTGTTCCAACGGGGTAGCTTCAGGGCCCGCAACCATTGCATAAAGCTTGGAAAAATGATCAAACCACGCTCCCTCAGTTATGTTGCATGTTATGAGAGAGTCCACGGGTTTGTCCCTAGTTCTTATTAGGTCCCAAAAACCCTTGGAGTCCTTCCTTGCGCTGGCCGCCTTCAAATCGTGCCAAAACTGATTCTCATACTCTGCCCTTGCCTTCGATATAGTCTTTCTATAGTTGCACCTAGCAAAGCTAATCTGTGCCCCAACCTTTGCTTTCACTGCCTTAATTAGTTCCCTTTTGGCAACACGGCAGGCAGGGGAAAACCAGCCCGCATTGCCCATGGGTCTACCTCTTGCGTTACCCCTTGAACCTATAGGGTGAACCATAAACAATTCACCTAACGTGTTTATTGTTTCGGCAAACAAATTTGGAACCTCAAGGATGCTGGCTCCAAAGGAGTCTAAACGCAACGCGGTGTTAGACATTATGGATTTGACACCCAGGATCTTTTCCTCGTTTGCCGCAATGGTATTCCATTTTAGACGCCTACCACAATTAGTGGGAATTACTTCATGCGTTGATTTCCACACGTGTGGGGTTTGGACTAGAGTCGCGCCCATCCAGAGAGAGGACAAGGACAAAAATAGAGGGTTGTGATCACTAACCGAAGACTGTAAGACCTTCATATCAATCGGGTGGGCCCAAAGACTGAAGTTTAAGAGAATGAAGTCAATTCGCGAAGAATGACCCACTCTATTAAACGTGTGAGCTCCTGTGGGATCTGAATTCGATCTACCGTTGGTTGCCCTAAGGCCATTTTCTAAACAGAGAGCATTAAGGTCAATAGCATTTTGTGACCAGCTTCTGATAGGGGCCAACGTAAGAGAGGGGATGTCTCTCCTGGCATCGTCCTCCCTAGTGCCCAATATGTCCTCCCTAACCAGGGGTTCAAATGTACAATTGAAGTCTCCAGCTAGTATGACAAGGGAGTCAGAACCACAAGAACTAAGGCACTCCTCAATGCCCATGAGAGAAAGTGTGGAGGACCCTCCCCTTGTTCCTCTGACATAGATGTTAAAAATTTCAAGCTTCCTCCCCCCGAATGGGCCTCTAACTAAGATTCTCTGTAGGTCAGGGGATTTAGTAGCAATATGCCTGATAGAGCGACCCAGAGAAATACTTGCCCAGATTAATAGGCCGCCGGAAGGGCGGCTCTTCCCTCCGGGTGATTGTGACGCAGGTACACAGTAGGTAGTGAAGCCCACCTTGTGACGTGGTTCCAAGCACCAGGTTTCCTGGAAAAGGCAAATTCCGAAGGATTCAACAAATGAATTCCAATCGGGAATGTCAATATTCCGTGCAAGGCCTGCTATGTTCCAGCTAAGCACCTTCAACGCTTCGCCACCAGCTCCCTCCAGACCCAGCACACAATCGCTCTTAAGAGGGTCAGAGACAATGCTAGGGGCCTCAGCCGGGATCAAGGTTAGGACTCCCCCCCCCCCCCCCCAGAGACCTCCACGGGGGACCGAGCAAACTCCCCCCACATTGCCGACGGCAACAGCGGGTTGGGGCTGCTGCCAGGAGATCCTTCACCTCGGATGACTACATCCGATAAGGGTGGCTCTGGAAAAGTCAGCCCGTCGTGGGGCAACTATCGTATTTCATGCGTCACCCTTTGAAAGGGATTGCACTTCACGCCGTGTTCAACTGGGACTGCATGTCCAATCTTATCACTGGAAAGCTGGAGGACTGTATCAGTATCTAGATAGTTAGCTACTTCCCCCCCTGTGGACAAAACCATACTAGCCCGTGTATTACTATTTACAGGGATGCATGGGATTTGCATGTGGATAGGGCTGAATATAGAGGATGTATTATCAGGACAAATTGTGCAAACTACCCTTCGGGTGAGTCAATCTACTTCCTCAAGGCAGGCAAATCTGTTGTAGGTGGGTGCCCCGTTCCACCAGCCTTGACCACCCTGCCAGCCATCTACAGTCCCCCCCCGAACATATTTTCTAGCCGCTGTCCAATTCCCCCCGTAGTTAGAACGTGTTTGCGGGGGATAAAAGTAAGTAAGAGGTCTAACTTCGATAGACGAGTTCCCCCCGTGGTTGTTCCATGAGCATAGATGGTATACTGTATTAGGGTCCTCAAATGAGACAATAATGCAATCACCAGGAATAGATTTATGTGTGGTGCCTATCCATGGTACCCTTCGCACCATGAGAATTTTACGTCTCATATGATTGGGTAACGGCCTGTTTTCATTCAGCCAATGGTGTTACCTTATTTCTCAATGACCCAAAATGTTCCTGTTGGTGATGTGCGGTTTCCGGAACTCCTGTTAGCACCACTACATATGGCCTTACATCTGGGGGAAGATCAATGAAGCCCATACGCTGTTTCACATCGGATTTTGCCCCCTGCAAGTTATGTTGGCGTGTCTTAGATTCTTTAACCCTCAGGGCTGCCATATCTTTCGGAGCTGATACTGATTGTGCAGGCAACTGTTTAAATACCTGCGCTACAGTGTTGTTAACTCTGTTTTCGAGAACCTTAGACCGGGGTTTAGGTATAGGTTTGATCACAGGACTTGCGGGTGGGATAACTGCGGGTGCTAGTGCAGTGTGATTTGCACGAGGTGTGCTGTTGGATTTGTTTTCAGATATACTAAGAGTTGCTAAGGTTAGAATACTCTTTTCTGCCTCTAGCAGCTGGGTTTCTATGCGTGATAGCCTAACTTCCAGGAGGATTAAGAGTTTTTTTTAGTGTTTCCCAAACGATCTTCAAAAATTCCACATCTCTTCCCGCAACCACACACACTGGTACCCCGTCATTCTCACCTTCAATTACTAAATCTTGCTCCCCTTCTATCATAACCAAACTAGATTCAACGGCATTCAGACTGTTGGTTTCAGTAGCTGGGGGTACATGAAGGGGTATATGAAGGGGTATGCCACCCCCCCCCCACCTACAGTAGACGTTCCACCCGTAAAGGACTGGGCCTTTGCTACTTTAGCCTTCTTTCTGGAGTAAGCAGATGTAGTGTTGCACTTTCTTTTTTGGATAGCACCCTCTTTGATAGCAAACAGATTCCTCCCACACACCCCCTTTCCCTTGGGCGTTATCTCTGTAGGAGCCCCCCTTGCCGGATCCGCCCCACCCAAGGATGGACTTAAATTAGAAGAAGGGAGGGGTAACCCCAAGTTGGGGACTGGCAAAGTCCAATGTCTGATGGACAACTGCCTGCGTCAAAATTGGTGCAGGGCAGGTCCGACGCTTGGGGGTTTTAACAGAAGCAATGTGACCTAAAGATGATTTTTTAGCCATAGCCAGCTCCGGTGATATTCTTCTAGCTACATCAAGTTCCATAGAGACTCTCTGCTGCATTTTGTTGATCTCCACATCTAGTCCTAGTTATGAAGTCATCGAGGGTCCCATTTAACTGCTTCCCTTTGGCTGCCCTGCTTCTGCTTTCGCGCATAGACATTGCTCCTAGGTTCCAACGAGGGGCTGATAAAAACAGGGCAAGGGATTGATATTAAGGAGCTAAAGACCAAGAGGGGTGGCCCAGTCCGGTCTCTCTCGGCCTCTAACGTCCACAAACGGCCGCCCTTAGCCCGGGCTTCGCACCGCGCTTCGCACCGCGCTTCGCACCGCGCTTCGCACCGCGCTTCGTGCCGCGCGGGTCCCGCGTGCGCGGGTATGAGTTGGATTATGAACGTGCGCGCTGGGGGCGTGGCTTCCGGGGAGAGCGGGCCAGGTGTCTCCAATTGGCCTCGCAGGGACTCCTGGTCAATGGAGTCCCTGCCCTTCACGCTCGCAGCCCCGTTGAGCCGCCGCAGCCCACGCTCGCTTTCCTCGTGAAGCGGGACCCGCGGAGCGGGTTCGGCGAACAGTGACAGCAGATAGCGAGAGGTGGAGAGGGTCAAAGCAGGTCAGGAACACCTCACTCCAACCGCTCTGTGCAAACTACCAACAGGAGTTGGACCCATTTCACAAAGTTCGGCCCAAAGCCAAACCTGTGGAGGACCGCAATGAGGAAAGGCCAGTGCACCACGTCGAACGCATTTTCGGCGTCTAAGGATAGGAACCAGTGTGGTTCCTCCCGGTCCCGCACTTCCTGTAACCAATTGTGGGTGCGTCTGAGGTTCAGTTTGGTCGCCCTGTCAGCAAGAACCCCGATTGATCTGAATGTATGAGGTCTGGGATAACCGCTCTGAGGAGGGCCGCCAAAATGGTTGCTAGCAATTTCACCTCTGTGTTAAGAAGGGAGATAGGGCGGTAAGAAGCACAGTCCTTCCGCGGCTTACCCTCCTTGTAGATCAGGACAATCGTTGCCATGACGAGGTCTGGGGGGAGCTCATCCTCCTGGTAGGCACCAAGAAAGAGGCCCTTAAGATGGCGTGTCAAGAGGTCCGCTGAGCGCTTAAAGAATGCGGCCGGGAAACCATTCGGACCCGGGGTTTTGCCCGGCCTCAGCCTGGCAATGGCCTCTCCAATGTCGTCGGACGTTACGTCCGCCTCCAGACCTGCCCGAGCCTCCGAGGATAGCACCGGCAGGTCTACCTGTTCCATGTATTGTGATGCTTCCTCGCGGGTCGCTAGTTCCCTAGCTGTATAGAACTGTTCGTAGTGGGTAGCAAAAGCCTCTGCTATCTCCGTGTCCGTATGAACAAGTGTCCCGTCCGTTTTGCGAATACTATCCACCCTGGTACGCCCCACCGTTACCAGTAGTGGCGAGTGATCCGATATTCCCCATGCCTTATATTCTGCGCTATCCTCCATCCTCAGGTACTGTCGGGACATGAAAACATAGTCTAGGCGCGAGAACAGCTTGTGGGCCCCGGAATAGTAGGAATAGGCCTGTTGCGTTGGATGTAACCACCTCCAGACATCAGTGAGTCCTATATTGGCTATCTGGCTGGCTAGTGCGGCCTGGTGCCCATTTCTACCTGCCTCCCCAGATCGGTCCTGTGCTGTACTCATAACGTCATTAAAATCCCCGCCCACCACTTGAACCGTGTCCGCCGTGTCTAGTAGGATATTCGCCAGCGTGGTAAGCGTTCGCGCCTGCAATTTGGCCGGCGCGTATACCGAGATCAGTGTGTAAGTGCGCCTATTCCAGGTCCCTTGCACTCCCGCGTACGTCCCTTGCGTATCTATCCATGTGCATGTAATGCAGTGTTGGACCCGGCCTCATGGCGTGGTCCTACCCCTCCCGCATGGCGGGCCCAGGACGACGTCGGCCCTCCAGCGAGCCACGGTCACACCCTGGGCACGACCCTACACGAACTACCGACGAGAGCAACCACCCTGGCAAACCACGGTTCTCCCCCCGGGAACATGGCGTACCCTGCACGCCCCACCACTGCCAGTCCGGCTACCCCTCCGGATCACCCCTACAGGCCCGACTCCAGCTTGAGCCCATCACGTCCTGAGCACGTGGCCTCGCCCGACTCCATCTTGGGCCCATCACGTCCCGAGCACGTGGCCTCGGCCCCAGCGAAGCACCAAGATCCCCCCGGGTGGTGGAGTGGCCACTCAACGGATCCAAGAGAAGGGGAGTTTCGATGGCCCTCCAGCCGTCCCCGGACGCCTGGTATCGATCGCCCACCGGCCTCCCTGGGCGCTGGCTCCACCCCCCTGCACCAATTTTGACGCAGGCAGTTGTCCATCAGACATTGTACTTTGCCAGTCCCCAACTTGGGGTTACCCCTCCCTTCTTCTAATTTAAGTCCATCCTTGGGTGGGGCGGATCCGGCAAGGGGGGCTCCTACAGAGATAACGCCCAAGGGAAAGGGGGTGTGTGGGAGGAATCTGTTTGCTATCAAAGAGGGTGCTATCCAAAAAAGAAAGCGCAACACTACATCTGCTTACTCCAGAAAGAAGGCTAAAGTAGCAAAGGCCCAGTCCTTTACGGGTGGAACGTCTACTGTAGGTGGGGGGGGGGGGGGTGGCATACCCCTTCATGTACCCCCAGCTACTGAAACCAACAGTCCGAATGCCGTTGAATCTAGTTTGGTTATGATAGAAGGGGAGCAAGATTTAGTAATTGAAGGTAAGAATGACGGGATACCAGTGTGTGTGGTTGAGGGAAGAGATGTGGAATTTTTGAAGATCGTTTGGGAATCACTAAAAAAACTCTTAATCCTCCTGGAAGTTAGGCTATCACGCATAGAGGACATCAAAGGACTCCAGTCCTATATCTGGGCCAGCCCTGGAGTAGGACGCCAGTTGTATCCTGGAGTCAAGAGCCCTGCTGACGCTGTCGCGGCTGACCCGAGAAAAACTCATTACCCTGAAGCCTGAAACCATCTTTGGAGCCTGCTGGCGCTGCCGCAGTCCATCTTAGCCGAACCATCTTTGGAGCCTGCTGGCGCTTCCGCGGTCCATCTTAGCCGAACCATCTTTGGAGCCTGCTGGCGCTGCCGCGGTCCATCTTAGCTGAACCATCTTGGGAGCCTGCTGGCGCTGCCGCGGCCCACTTTAGCTGAACCATCTTTGGAGCTTGCTGGCGCTGCCACGGCCCATCTTCGCCGAAACGACCTCGAGGCCTGCTGGCGCTGCCGCGGCCCCCTCTCCGTTAAAGACCATCTGTCGAGTTCTGAGGCGCTGCCGCGACTCGACCTCTCGGAACCCCCTGGCTCGAGGATTGAGAGCTGTGCGCCGGGTATCCCGTCCTTCATCAGTACTGAGACTGTCCCGCTACCCTGTCCCTTATTTACGAGACTTTTCAGATCCTTCGATCTGCCTGTACATATCTCTCAAGACAAGCAACCTTTATTCTAGATAAAGCCTAAGAACTCATCCTCTTGTGTGGTGTCCATTTGTGGTGGTGTGGTTACTCGGCTGTACGATCCTAGGAGAGGACCCTCACCCAGGAGGCCTCTCGATAACGCTCGGCTACTTCTAGACGGAGGGGTGGTCCTAGGGGTGGTCAGTCAGACATCTTCTGCCTCCCCCGGGATCGCCTTTCTAACATTGGTGGCAGGCGGTGCGATCCGAGCCAGCGCAAATCGTCCAGAGAGTGATTCACCCGCCACCGATAAAAACACACGCGACCATGACTACTCAAGAAACCAGACCGACTGCAGAATTCCGGAAAGAGAAAATGGAAGAGTACAGTCATAAGGAATTGAAACAATTCTGCAAGGACCTGGGCATCGCTACCACGGGCCTAAGCACCAAGGAAGACTTTAAATCGGCCCTGCAAACATGAGTGGAAGCCGAAGACACGCCACCCCAGAATGAAGATAACTTGACGCCCGGAGACCAACGCGTCCCCAGCGAGGGAAAGACCCGCAAACCTAGACACAGGCCTCTCCCACGAAGACGCCCGAGAATGAGAGAGGAACCGGCTCCACAAACTAGAGCTAGCCCGACTCCGGCTAGACGGAGAACTGCAGCTGGCGGAAAGAAAAATAGCCCTCGAGCAACGACGGCTAAAAGGAGACCTGGAGGAAAAACGAAGACAAAGAGACCTCGAAGAAAAGAAACTCACGTTCAAGCATGAGCGTGGCTTAAAGGAACTAGAGATCAAGGCCAAGACGAATGAGGCCAGCGCCTCCGGGGGCAAGACCTCTCCCCCTCCTGTGGACACGAAGGTGCACATACCCAAGGATGTCGTCAAAGAGTACTATAAGAACGACGACATCCAACAGTGGTTCAAAGCCTATGAAGTAGCCATGACCGCCCATCGAGTACCCCTCAAGGACTGGGGCGCCGGCCTGTGGGGGAAGTTCGTCAACGAAGAGAGGGACGCCCTGCTAGAGCTCTCCGATGCAGAGATGACCTTGTACGAACACATGAAAACCGCCCTCCTCACTCGCTACGGACTCACCCCCGAAATGTACCGGCAGCGATTCCGAGACTGTAAAAAAATCCCCGGTACCACATGGGTGGAATACGTGAACTTTTATAGCAGAGCCTTCAAGGGGTGGATCAAATGCAGTCAGGTCACCACTTACCAGCAGCTGGTCGACCTCATCATATGGGAACATCTTTCCAACAACTGCTTCATCGAACTCCGCCAGCATCTCCTCGACAGCAAACTGACAGAGCCACGAAAACTCGCTGTCGAGGCTGATAGATGGGTGAGCACCCGAGTCCCCCGGAGTCCGATGGGAGACTACGGCCGGGGATCCCCGGGGAACCACCGACCACGAGGCGGCGGAGGAGGCCAGATCAGGGGCCAAGACGCCCCCACGGGGTCCTCCCCTACCTCCACTTCGCCAGCCCTGGGCCGAAGGGGGGCCCCTCCAGCACGACCGGTGCCCCGCCCGAACGTTACTTGCCACAGATGCCAGCGGCCGGGTCACTGTGCTAATGATCCTCTCTGCCCGATGAACCAGCGACCCGGCACCACCGGTCCTCCAAACCGCTAGATCGCGGCCGCCGCCTTGGGTGAAGAAAGAGGCGAGGAAGAGGGCGACGACCCCGAGCAGGCCGAATGGGAGCCCGCCGCTATGTTCTTGGTGTGCCTGGGTGGAAGAGACATTATCCCCCGAGCCCCGATCCCAGGCAACACACAAAAGTACCGCCAATGGGTCACCATTAATGGACACCGGGCCGAAGCCCTCCGTGACACGGGAGCCAGCGTGACGGCAGTCCGCTGCCATTTGGTGACCTCTGAACAAATTTTGACGAACGTCCTGTGCCCAGTGCGGTCGGCGCACAACTCCGAGAGCTTGTGCCAGATGGCCCGTATCCCCTTCGAATGGGGAGGAGTGTCGGGCATGCTGAAGGTGATCGTACGGGACGATGCCCCCGTGGACTGCCTCCTCGGGAACGACCTGGAAAGTTCCCCCTGGGCCCACGTCGAACGGAGAGAGCATCTGGGGATGCTAGGCCTTCCCGAGTGGGCCTGTGCGACCACTCGATCCATGACCGCCCGGGCCTCCGCCCCGAACGAAGACACCCCGCCTGAAGAGCCGGAGTGGCCCGCACCTCCGCCGCCCGCCGTCCTCGAGGACGCCGACTCCGAACGCCAAGAAGGTGGCCCCACCCGGGAGCAGTTCCGGCAGGAACAGAAAACGTGTCCCTCCCTTGAGGGAATCCGACAACAGGCCGTCACACAAGCCGCTGGAGACCCATCGGGGTCCCACTGGGTCTATTGGGTGGGTCTATTGGGACCACGATCTCCTATACAGTAAGCAGAAAATTGCCGAACTGGGGGCCAGCCGAGTGCTGGTGGTCCCCCTACGATTCAGAGACTTCCTCTTGAACCTGGCACACGACGTGCCCCTTACCGGGCACCTGGGGCAGGACAAAACCTACAGCCGCCTGGTGACCCATTTTTACTGGCCGAAAATGCGCAATGATGTGAGCAATCACTGCAGAACCTGTCCGACCTGTCAAGCCAGCGGGAAGAGCGGGAGGAAAGTCAAGGCCCCGCTCCAACCTTTTCCCGTGGTAACAACACCCTTTGAGCAAGTGGGGATCGACATAGTGGGGCCTTTGGACCCCCGCACCTCTCAGGGACACCGCTTCATCCTCGTTCTGGTGGACCATGCCACCCGCTATCCCGAAGCCATCCCCCTCCGAACCATCACGGCCCCCGTGGTGGGCCGAGCGCTAATGGGGATCTTCTCCAGAGTCGGCTTCCCCCGAGAGGTCGTGAGTGATCGGGGCACAAACTTTATATCTAAATATATGCGGTCCCTGTGGCAACAGTGCGGGGTCACATATAAGTTCACCACCCCATATCACCCCCAAGGAAATGGACTTGTAGAGCGGTTTAACCGAACACTGAAAGGAATGATCAAGGGCTTAGAAGAGCCGCTGCGACGCAGATGGGATGTCCTGCTGCCCTGCCTCCTGTTTGCCTATCGAGAGGTGCCCCAGAAGTCCCTGGGGTTCAGCCCCTTCGAACTGTTGTATGGGCATCCTGTCCGAGGTCCCCTCAGCCTGGTCAAAGAAGGCTGGGAGACGGCTGTCCAAGATTCTCCACCGGATGTCTACCGGTACCTCCTGACCCTCCGCAACCAGACGCGGAAGTTCCGGGAACTTGCCGAGGCCAACCTGGAGGCCAGTCAGGAGGAGATGAAACGCTGGTATGACCAGAACGCCTCGTCCATCGAGTTCGAGCCGGGCCAGCAGGTCTGGGTCATGTCCCCGGTCGAACCTTGTGCCCTCCAGGACAAATGGACGGGGCCCTTCAAAGTGGTGGAGCGCAAGAGCCCTGTCACTTACTTGATGGACCTGGAGTCCCCCCGGAACCCCCTACGGGTTCTACACGCCAACCGGCTCAAGCCTCACTTTGCCCGCACTGAACTGAGCCTGCTGCTAGCTACAGATGACGGAGCTGAAGACGACTCCGAGCCCCTACCCGATCTCCTGAGCACCACCGAGAAGGACGGCTCCGTCGAAGGGGTCACGCTCTCCTCTACCCTGACCCGAGGACAGCACCAAGACTGCCGGAAGCTGCTAGGGCAATTTGCAGACCTATTTTCCCTCACTCCCGGAGTCACCCGGTGGTGTGTCCACGATATAGACACCGGGGACAGCCCGCCTGTACGACACCGGGCTTTTCGAGTTCCCGACCGAGTTCGGGCCTGCATTCAGTCCGAAGTTGCCAAGATGCTAGCCCTGGGGGTAGTCGAACCCTCAAACAGTCCCTGGGCCAGTCCCGTTGTCCTGGTCCCGAAAGCCGCCGCCCCCGGCGCACCCCCGGAGCTCCGGTTCTGTGTTGACTACCGGGGGCTGAATGCCGTCACCAGGACCGACGCCCATCCCATTTCCCGAGCAGACGAACTGATCGATCACCTGGGGGCCGCCAAGTATCTCAGCACCTTCGACCTCACGGCCGGGTATTGGCAGATCGGCCTCACCCCTGGTGCACAAGAGCGTTCTGCCTTCTCGACCCCCGACGGCCACTTCCACTTCAAAGTGATGCCCTTTGGCATGAAAAACGCTCCGGCCACCTTCCAGAGACTAGTGAATAGAGTACTGGCGGGGCTAGAAGAGTTCAGTGCCGCATATCTGGACGATATTGCGGTATACAGCCTCCACTGGGACGAGCACCTCACACACCTCTCGGAGGTCCTGACGGCCCTCCGACGGGCCGAACTGACAATAAAAGCCAGCAAGTGCCAGATAGGCCAAGGGTCCGTGACCTATCTGGGGCACCAAGTAGGGAGCGGCCAGGTGGCTCCCCTCCAGCCAAAGATTGACGCCATCCGGGCCTGGGAGCCCCCGGTCACCCAGACAGCAGTCCGAGCCTTCCTGGGGCTCGCTGGATATTATCGACGCTTCATAAAAGACTATGGGAGCATTGTGGGGCCCCTCACAGAACTGACCTCCAAAAGACTACCACAGAAGGTGCACTGGACCCCGAGTGCCAAGCAGCCTTCGAGACTCTAAAGACTGCCATGTGCACCGCCCCTGTGCTCCAGGCCCCCGACTACAGCGGAGAGTTTGTGGTCCAAACCGACGCCTTGGAGCACGGCATTGGGGCGGACCTATCCCAAGTAAACCCTAAGGGAGTCGACCTTCCCGTGGCCTTCATCAGTCGGCGCCTGCTGGCTAGAGAACAACGATGGAGCACCATCGAGAGGGAAGCCTTCGCCGTCGTGTGGGCCCTAATGAAACTCCGGCCCTACCTCTTCGGCACCCACTTCCGGGTACAGACCGACCACCGGCCCCTGCGGTGGCTGATGCAGATGCGGGGCGAGAACCCAAAGCTACTACGATGGTCCATCTCCCTCCAAGGGATGGACTTCACTGTGGAGCATCGCCCTGGCAACGACCACGCCAATGCGGATGGCCTGTCCCGGTTCTTCCGCCTCGGCGAGGAGAACCCCCAAGAAGATGGGTGACTCTCCCCTGCCTTCAGCTGGGGGGGACGCGTGTTGGACCCGGCCTCATGGCGTGGTCCTACCCCTCCCGCATGGCGGGCCCAGGACGACGTCGGCCCTCCAGCGACCACGGTCACCCCCTGGGCACGACCCTACACGAACTACCGACGAGAGCAACCACCCTGGCAAACCACGGCTCTCCCCCCGGGAACATGGCGTACCCTGCACGCCCCACCACTGCCAGTCCGGCTACCCCTCCGGATCACACCTACAGGCCCGACTCCAGCTTGAGCCCATCACGTCCCGAGCACGTGGCCTCGCCCGACTCCATCTTGGGCCCTTCACGTCCCGAGCACGTGGCCTCGGCCCCGGCCAAGGCCCTAGCGAAGCCCCGACATCGAGGCACCAACATCCCCCCCCGGGTGGTGGAGTGGCCACTCAACGGATCCAAGAGAAGGGGAGTTTCGATGGCCCTCCAGCCGTCCCCGGACGCCTGGTATCGATCGCCCTCCGGCCTCCCTGGGTGCTGGCTCCACCCCCCTGCTGGGTGTCTGGACACCGCCATCCCGGCCCCTCTGCCCCTCAGGCGCGAGGGTCCGGACATCAAAGGAATCCAGTCCTATATCTGGGCCAGCCCTGGAGTAGGACGCCAGTTGTATCCTGGAGTCAAGAGCCCTGCTGACGCTGTCGCGACTCGACCTCTCGGAACCCCCCAGCTCGAGGATTGAGAGCTGTGCGCCGGGTATCCCGTCCTTCATCAGTACTGAGACTGTCCCGCTACCCTGTCCCTTATTTACGAGACTTTTCAGATCCTTCGATCTGCCTGTACATATCTCTCAAGACAAGCAACCTTTATTCTAGATAAAGCCTAAGAACTCATCCTCTTCTGTGGTGTCCATTTGTGGTGGTGTGGTTACTCTGCTGTATGATCCTAGGAGAGGACCCTCACCCCGGAGGCCTCTCGATAACGCTCGGCTACTTCTAGACGGAGGGGTGGTCCTAGGGGTGGTCAGTCAGACATCTTCTGCCTCCCCCGGGATCGCCTTTCTAACATGCAGAATGGAGAGGATTTTTTAATGAGGACTGCCACCCCTCTGGAGTCGGAGGTATACCCCACATGCGCTCGAACTCTATGCCTGCCCCTAGCAATGAAGGCACACTGAGTACCCTTGAGATGGGTCTCCTGTAGGAAAGTAACATCCGGGTCCACCCTTTTAATGTAGGCATTCACCAAACCTCTCTTAACCTTGGAGCCCAGACCATTGACGTTCCATGTCAGGATGCTGACTCCCCTATCTCCTCCTTGTGCAGTGTCTACGGTACCTGCCATTCAAAAAGGCGCTGGCTGTATATGAGTAATCTCAAGCATGTATATGTGGTGTGGAGGTTTAAAGTGCGCTGCTCTTTCTTCCCAACTATTGTCCACCCCCCCCACATTCTCACCGCCCATTCCCAACCTGAATCATTAACCTGGCATCCCCTCGTCTCCCCCCCCCCCACCCCACCATGCTCCCCTTCCAGTCTTATCCCAACGCAGGACAGAACTTTCTGTAGGAGTCGGTCTGTCGCCCACCCTTGCCACCCTCCCTTCAACTGATCTTCACCTTCCCCACCAAGGCGGAAAAGGGTGTGGGATCAAGCGCAATCTATACACCCAGAAACAAAAAACAAACAACCCAAAAAACTGGCAAAAACAAGGGGCAGTGTCAACTTGCGTGGTTCAGGTCGCCCGGCTGCCATCTTAAGTAACCCACTCCACCCACGTTCATGAATGTGAGTCTTGTATAGCCGTCCCGAGCAAACTGTTCTTTTCCGAAGAGTCATGTTCCAGGTCGCGGATCGCCTCTACCAGTGGGTGGACTGAGTCCTGTCTCACCCCCTCCTCCTCCTCCTCCTCCTCGCCCCCTGATGCCCTGCATTCCACATCTTCCTCTTTATCTCCTTCCGAGCGGGCATGCTTCCGTAGACAGTTAAATCTAGATCCTGCTGTGGAGGTTTCCCCTGGGGACACCGATCGCCCTCTCCGTTCTTCATCCGATGTATGTCCCCGGTAGGGCGTCACCGGAGTGCGTGTCTCCATCCTCTTTGACTTCCTTCTCTGTGGCTTTGGCAAGTCCCACTGAGCCCTTTGCCTTAGTGACCTGTCTACTTCTTCGCGTCCCGCGGTCTCTCTGCTGTGTAGTATCGGTCGTTCCTCGAGCCACTGCCAGGCATTGTCTGGATGAGTGAAGAAGATTGACTTGTCTTTATAAAGCACCTTGAGCTTTGCAGGGAAGAGAAGCATATAGGAGATGCTTAATGTTCTCAGTTTCGCCTTCACGGAGTCGAAGGAGCGTCGCTGTTTCTGGACTTCCTGGCTGTAGTCCGGGAATATCATAATGTTCGTATTCTCTAATCGGATCTCACCCAGCTTCCTCGCTTCTCTCAAGATCAGGTCCCTGTCCGCGAAATTGAGAAATCGTGCAATAACCGGTGTGGGTCTCGCACCTTCCGGGGTCTTCGCCAGTAGGGCTCGATGACGAAGTACGACGAGAACTGTGCTGACGGGAAGGTTTCCTTTAGCCATGAGTGGAGGAATGATGTCATGTTAGTGCCTTCAATTCCTTCTCTAAAGCCCACAAAGCGCAGGTTGTTGCGTCTTGCTCTGTTTTCGGCATCATCGACCTTCCATTGTAGTTGTCGGTGGGATGCTTGGAGTTCCATCATGTCCTTCCTCAAGGTGGAGATCGAATCCTCAGCCTCTCCGATCCGTGTCTCAGTCACCGTTACTCTGTCGGACAGTTTCCGGAAGTCTTGCCGCAGGAGGGTTACCTCGGATCCCACTTCTCCGATCCTCACCTCCAAGGCCGCTCGGGACTCCTGTATATCAGATCTTGACGCTTGAATAGCCTCCATCAGCCGGTCCGTGTCCGTTCTCACCTCCGAGGCTGCGTGGATGGTCACCCTTGAGAGTCGCGGTGCAGCAAAATTATCCATGGGCCCCTGTCTGGGGGGTTTGGGTAACGTGTCTTTTTTCCCCATGGTTGGTGTTGCCAGTGTGCTGCGCTTTCGTAGGATATTATGGTACTTCTCCCTCGGTCCGGCGGCGTGGGTGGTCCTGGGGATGCTGGGGGTTCAATAGCTTCCGCAGCGATATACCGGGTCGCGATGTAGGCTTGATCCCCCGTTCCCGATTGCCACAATCGTTAGTCGGTACGGGTCAGTCCCTGCCTCCTGTTGCCGTCCCCCAAGTGCCCCCAGCACCCTTTTCGTCTGTAGTCACGGGGTGGATGCGGCTGTTCCGAGTTAGTGCGTTGGGACCCACTTCTTACACCCCTCGCCGCCTGGCGTCCCTCTCGGGGCCTGCTTCAGTCGGCTCACCGCCTCTGGTCCGTTAATCCTTCAGTATGGTGCCTGGGGGGGGAGGCCCCTAGCTCTCCAGGCCCCAACCTCCTCAACCTCGGCTGTTGTGCACCCCTTTCCCGGGGAGGCAGAAGCAGCCCACCCAAGTGCAGGACGAGAGGGCCGGCACCAATGTCTCTCCTCGCTTTAAATGACCCCCGTATCAGGGCCGATCACTCGTGGCACCCAGCGTGGCTCCCAGGGTGTCACGATGCCTGGGGGTCCGACCGAGGCTCCTCCGGTCCCGTTACGCGGCAACGGCCGCCATGTTGGTAACGGTTCTGAGAGCCGGGAGCCTCGGTTTTGGAAGGGCCACTACTCCCTCTGCGCTCACCTTCCGGGCCAGGAACGCCTCACCGCTCCTCCGCTTGCTCTTCCTCGGTGTCGGTGGACTCGGCGATGTGCCCCTGCAACTCCCGATCACCGCCGGTGCTCCTCCGTCGCCATCTTGGTAAAGGGCGGCTGGGAGTCAGGGCGTCTCGTTGTTCAGGTCCCGCTCCGTGGAGCTCACCAGATGTTCCACGGTTCCTCCCCAGGCCAGCGATCGCCGCTCCTCAGCCTACGGAGTCCGCCAAGTGCCTCTCAATTCCACAGCCGAGGCTCGGCTGCCGCCGCCGCCATCTTGCCATCAGGAGCCTTTCTCGCACGGTAAGGGAAACTTCGTTTTAAAAGTATTTAGCGCCACTGCAGAGCCAGTGGGACGATGTCGCCGCTTCAGGAGATCTTGCTACACGCTCTGTATGGTTTGGTGGAGTGGGTCTCGATTGTACGTCGGATATTGATTGTAGCTTGCCGGGAGCTCCTGCGCCTCACATCCTAGCTCGCCATGGTGCTAGCCACGCCCCCAGGACCGCCCAACATTGCTCCCATTTAGGAAAGAGTTGAGGACTTCCTTCTTTCAAAATAATTTATGCTCATCATTGGCTCTAGCTTCAAGCTAGGTTTGCAGTATAGAAATAACATATACATACATACATAAAGAAGCTGGCCTAGCCTACACTAATTCTTGAATACTTTTGAAAAACTCTTGTGAAAATGTTCATGGGAGAGTTGAGAATGGTTATCCCACCAGAGCACCCCTGGCATCCAGTTAAGATTTTATCAAGAGTAACAAGTCCACCTTTTAAGCCACTACATCACTGCAAGCCTTAATGTAGATAGTTGTCTACCTAGTAGCAGTCACTTCCTCAAACAGTTAGCAAACGACATGACCCATTAGTAGATAAACAGATCCTGCAAGTTTACAAAGACAAAGATAAATCGTTCACAATGCTTTTTTTCTGTTTGCGTGCCCGGGGGGAAATATCTTGTGAACACACATTTTGAAAGCGTGAACAAGCAAAAAATTCTACGAAGCCGCGGATCGCGGAGGTTTTGGCAATTCCACTTTCTCCGCGGAATGTGAAATAACCCAAATTCCACAAATTCCGCAAGTGGAACTGAATTTACCACCCAGGCCTAGCGGAGACACCACATAGATATACCACAGGCTGAGCCCACGTGTGATAAAGATGCAACCATGGCTTTTCTACCCAACATACCTCTAGTAGATATTTGTAAAGCAGAAACATGTGATTCTGTGCATCCTTTCAGAAAATATTTCTCTGGTGACATCAACATATTCGGTCGTTGAGGTATGTGGGTCCGAAGTTGTTGAGGGATTTGTAGGCGCGGGTGAGGAGTTTGAAGGTGATCCTCTTCTCGACGGGGAGCAAGTGGATGCTTCGTAGGTGTTGGGTCATATGTTTGTGGCGTTATGTCCCTAGAATGAGCCTGGCTGCGATGTTCTGGACCTTACCGATTCTTTTAAGTTATGGCACAACCTGTGATGTTTACAACAGTATTAAGCGATATGCACTCCTATTTTTATCAATTTAGCTTAAATGTCAACTAATTATATCTGGTGCTGACCCATATCTTGACTGGCCCCTAGTCAAGTTAGTAAAAATGTGATGTGCCACAGCTTGCTGGAAATGGAAAATGTTACTCACTTGCAAATACTATCTGCTTGTCAGGCTCACATGCATCACCCACTTGCTGTATGGTTGGAAAGTATATAGGTTGCTCAGATTAAGCAGTTTATTTTTTTTATTTTACACATATAAGCAGTTGTACTCCGATGGAGAAAACAACACAATGATTTTAATTGGAGTCTGCGCGCTGATGCATTACGCCTTTCTGGTATGGGATTACGAGTCATTCTCCAGATCAAAACTCAATCTTTAAATTAATTATTTTTAGTAGTCAGAACCCAACCCATGAGAGGTCAACATATGTGAACTGTAGAACTACAAGCAGCAAATGATTGTTTACAGGTAGTAACATTTTCCTTCCTTCCTAGATATTACTGTCCACCTTTCTCATATTATAACCGTGCATTTCTTTCAAGAAATATTTCCCATGTATAATTCTCAGTGTTCATTTCATTCTACAGCACAGCAGTCGCAGACTGAAAGTATGAATGGGAAAGAGAAACGTAAAGCTTCTGGAGGAAGTAAAGATTTTGCTTATAAAATGAATGAAGGAAAACACCAAGGAATACAGAGCAGGGAGAATTTTAACAATAAAACACTACTTTCAAGGCAGAAAAGAATAGACACCAGCCTAAGAGCTTATGCCTGTGCTGAGTGTAAGAAGACATTTACTGGAAAGACGCATCTTTTATTGCACAAACAAACACACAAAGATCGGTATCCCTACACTGAGCATGAAATGAGGTTTGCTGATAAGGCAACACATGAAAAAACTCACAAAGGAGAGCGGCCCTTTCACTGCAATATCTGTGAGAAAAGTTTTACTAAGAAGGGACATCTTCTACAACATCAAAGCGTACACACAGGAGAGAGGCCTTATCACTGCACTGTGTGTTCCAAACCCTTTTCTCAGAAGGCACACCTTGTACTGCATCAAAGAACACACACCGGGGAGAGGACTCATCACTGCACTGTGTGTTCCAAACCCTTTTCTCAGAAGGCGACCCTTGTACGGCATCAAAGAACTCACTCAGGAGAGAGGCCTTATCACTGCACTGTGTGTTCCAAACCCTTTTCTCGGAAGGCACACCTTGTACTGCATCGAAGAACTCACACAGGAGAGAAGCCTTATCAGTGCACTGTGTGTTCCAAAAGGTTTTCTCGGAAGGCGTACCTTGTACAGCATCAAAGCGTACACACAGGAGAGAGGCCTTATCACTGCACTGTGTGTTCCAAGGGCTTTACTCATAAGGCAGCCCTTGTACGCCATCAACGCATACACACAGGAGAGAGGCCTTATAACTGCACTGTGTGTGAGTAGAGGTTTTCTCGGAAGGGGACCCTTGCACGGCATCAAAGCGTACTCACAGACCAGAGGCTTTATCACTGCACTGTGTGTAGCAAGAGCTTTGATCTTAAGGCAAGCCTTGTACGCCATCAAAGAACACACAGGTGACGGCCATGACGCCGTACAGGATATGGAAACTGCTGTAACAAAAGGTGGTGCTCAGTAACCTCAAGTAACACATACAAGATGGAAGCCTTCTCGAAGCACTGCCAAAAAACCTTCATTTAAAAAAAGAAATGTGATCTTTTACATCATCTAAGAATCTACAGCTGAAGTTAGACCTCTTATGACATCTAACAATCCTTCCGGGCTGAGATCCTCCCTTTCCTCTGAATGTCAGAAGAGCTTTGAGTTAAAGGACAAACTCTAACGTTCGCAGCGTCTCCAAACAGAATGTAGGTTCTTCAACGCCACTAACGTCACTTCACCAAGCAACAAACTTCACAGAGGCTGCTTCACTGCGAATTAAACCTGTCTGGCTCTCATGAAATGTGTGCAGTGTTGAGGACATGTTACCAAGTGTGGATCATAAACTATCCTGATAGACATAACTTCTAGGATTCAACAAAAAATTATTGAAAGACCTGAGCACATGGGAAAAAGAAACTAGGAGAAGAAATAGGAATCAAAAACCTTTCGAGGACAAAAAATATAAACTCCTTTCATCACTAAAGCAGGAACTTCTACTCGCTATCAGTATCTTCAGACCGGCTGTGTAAATATTCTGTACAACCCATCCAGGCTGAGAGATCAAAAGAGGATTCATGGCTGTCTAGATTCTAACAACTTGCAAAGGAGGCACCAACCATATCATTCTGCAGTTTCAACTGCCGAGACCGTTACACAATTCACAATGTTTTGAGATGGTTTATTCTGGTGAGAATATTCTTTTTTTTTTATAATCAAGTTTATTATCATTTTGAAAAGAAAAAAAAAGACAGCATACATCTTACACAGTAAAGCCAATTCCATCTCCAACAGACAGTAAAAAAAACACTGTGTGGGTAGGAGTATTTATGCAAGCCACCCAAGCTGGAAAGCAGCACCCCGTTACACGGGAGAGTCAAAGCTGGCAATTTAAAACAGTAGGTTCAGCCATTTGGCACCTCGTGGGACAACCATGTTCCTCCTGGGCCACGCACCAATCCACTCCCTGGTGCCACTTTCGCAGGGTAGGGGGGTTGGGCTGGGCCCAGGCCGCTGCAATATCTCATTTAGCCACAGCGACCGCAGTTCCCAAAGAATGTTTGTCCACTCTAGAGCCGTCCAAACCTTCAAATACACCCAGGAGAAGACGTAAGGGATTGTGTGGAACCTGGCGACCCAAGGTCTGTGTGAGCTCAGATTCCACCTCGGACCAAAAGGGGTAAAGGCCTGGGCAAAGCAGACCATATGGTAGAAGTCGGCTGGAGTTTGGTCGCTATTTTGGTGAGAATTAAATACCCAAAAACTAACGTTCCCATATATTACAAAACAAAGCAGATTGTCTGGTGAAGATACTGTAAGGAGTATTTCATTGCATGCTGTGATGTGTTTTGTGAGGTCAGTTGTGTCCTTTTCCAGTGTGAGGGGTGAGATTAACAACTAGACAAAGGACAGTGCTGCCGTGAGCTGTTTGCCAAGAATGTCTTATTTTACGCAATAAAACTTTGCTAATAAACCAATCTGCCTGCCTGTTTCATGTGGTGATGAGACTGGAGATACTTCAAACTCATCAGTACGTTCAAAGTGTCTGTTTTCTATCTTGGTGATTAGTATGTCACGGAAGAGGGTGAGGAGGAGCTTATGCTCCCCTGCAGCCCTCCCACCACCAGTCCCTCAGATGTGAGGCATTCCAGTGTGTAGTTTGCTCCATCACTGTGTTTATTAGAGTAGTGCAAGCGTTACAAGTACAATTTGCACTGTTGATGTTTCAGAAGACAACCTTTGAAGTTTAATAGTGTAATTGCTTTGGGAACACCTTTGTCCCTTGCACCTTTTCCTTCACTGAGCGTATTGGTTGGCTTAAAATAGTCCGATTACTCTGGACACTGTGCCATCTGTGAGCGCACAAGTCTTGCCTCCAAACTATTATATGGAAGCAACAGCACTAGTGTATGAAGTCTTGAATCATCCTGGTGAATGTTGTGTGTCCCCCACAAGATCCACCCGTAGTCATCAGTGACCATGAAGCAAGGGACAGACAGATGCCTGGTGCGAGGCTGCTCTGGGGTCACTCAGACACCAGCGCCCATGTCGCCACCCCTATCCCCGACAATGTTTAACATCTACGTCTCTCCTTCGGCCAGACTTATCAGGAGGCATGGATTTGCCCTGGTCTCATATGCTGATGATTCTCAGCTTGTTATCTTTATCTTCTATCAGCCTGAGGCCACAGCCGCCAGATTTCATGCTTGTCTCACTGAGATCATGACCTGGATGAACCAAAGCTTCCTGAAAATGAACACTGACAAAACGGAGGTGATAGAGTTTGGCCCTGGCCGGTGCCTGTGGAATGACTCCTAGTGGCCGGTTGAGGCCGGGGAATGCCCGTGTCCAGTCCCCAAGGTCAGGAACCTCGGAGTCATCTTCGATGACCAGTTTAATTTTTCAGCCCAGGTAAACAGTTTCACTTCCTCCTGCTTCTTTTTACTAAAAACCTTGAGAAAAATCTTCCCTTTTCTCTCACAAGAATATGCAAAAGACGCTGGTGGTGGCGCTCTTCCTGTCTAAACTGGACTATTGCAATGCCCTTTTTTTGGGCATTGATAAGACCCAGCTGAGAAAACTGCAGTCTCTACAGAACACTGCAGCAAGATTACTTCTAAACATTCCTAAAGGACAATCAACCTCGGCAGGAATTAAGTCACTGCACTGGCTTCCCATCCAGCAGCGGGAGGAATTTAAGGCCTTATGCCTGGTGCACAAAGCACTTTATGGTGGCGATGCTGAGGATCTCCAAAAAATGTTCCTACCTTATAACCCCCCAAGTGCCCTTAGATCTGCTAATTTGGGCCTTATCCAGTTTGCTAAGATCGGACGGGCAAGATGGGATGGCATGACTTTATCAAGATGTGCATCAAAGTTATGGAACAAAATGCCTATGACCATAAAATTTCAATCTAATCGGCAGGTCTTTAGGAAGGACTTGAAAACATGGCTGTTCACTTCCACATAGTCCCCCCGTAACACAGGCCATACTTCCTTTCTACATACACTAGCGCCAAGACGCCACGGCAATCGAGCGCTCTATAAACATATATCCTATCCTATTTGGGCAAGTGCTGGAGCTTGCTGTGGCTGATAGCAAGCCCTGGATCTGCAGTGACGTGCGGATCTCTAGGAATGAACTAAGTAGCAATGGTGAAATGTATGTGTGTGCAATGATGAGACGCCCTGGGGACTAAGTGAATGATGAGACTAGGAATTGGGGGCCTCAGCTGAAGCTCTGATACTGGATTATTGTCAAGAGCAAGCCAGCGGGTCACACGATTGTTACAGCTCCGTTGGCACATTTACTGCATATCAGCCAGACATAAAACTTTATTCGGCTTACACAGGCTCTAAAAGTACAAGTTACTAGCATATTAGACTCAAAATTCATTTACTAAAACACAGTGATTTTTTGGCGCCAGATGTTTGTCCCGCGCAGTAAAATCAGTGCGAACAGCACCACGCACAGTGCAAGAGGGCGCTGCATCTTTCCGCCGCTTGAGTAGAAGTTCTACTAGAGTGGCAGCTTCCTCAACGTGAATGGAAGGTTTCTCGACATGAGTGCGAGTGCCCATCCCCGGGCAGCCGCGTTGAGAAATTTGGCTGGGAGATGGTCTAGTGCTGGATTTTCCTTGCTCACGCTCTTCAATTTAACGTTGGTGAGCACAAGCAAGGGAATGTTTTTCTGAACTCCGAGTGCTCTGCGGAGTTTGAAAAACTCCACAAAGTCTACGAATGGAGCGGAGTTCACCGCCCAGACCTAATGTTTATGTATCTGTATATAAGTGTTGAGAGAAATTTTATTTGAGCTATCACGTCAAGAATTAAAAATTTTATTAAGCACATATTGGTGGGAATAATGCTTCTTTTTCTATTACTTAATTTGCACAGCAACTAATCAACAGTACACTTAAAAACTACATTTCCCATGATGTCAGTAACCACAGTCCACAAGTCACTACCCATTATGCTCAGGTATGGCCAGCACCATCTTACTGCCTCGTCTTTGAGTATGCTCAGTTTCAAACAGTTCAACCACAATATCCCGGTCCTAGCTGGGATTACCTTCTATGTCTAACCTGGAACACTGCAATAGTTGTATAAACGTCACTCAGCTGAAGAGCTGTAAAGCTCCAACTTGAAGTCTGTTACCTTGTCTAGTATCCAGGTGTCTTGAGACAACATGTCCCAGTTGTTAAAGAAATATGTCACTTTTCCCCCAACCCAAATGTTATTTGACATGGAATGATCTATACCCTGAAAAATAAGCATGGAGGGAGGTCTCGTTCTGGGCGGTCCCCCCTTAATTGAATTATTGTAGTCCTTCTCAGTGGTAAGGGCATCAGGGGCCGAGTACCCTAGAACTTGTCAGCTACTCTCTGTAGACAAATAGTTTTGATCTTGCTGGTGCAAACTCTGGCCTCATTTCCAAGAGGCCTGCCCTGCTGGAGCATCACTTTTCTTTTTAAAGCTCGTGTGGTGCAGGCCTCTGAATCATATCTACAAGGCGACGCAAAACGCTTCATAGATATGGAGTAAGGCTAGGCAGCGCAAAGTGCTGCGTTGGCTTACTCTGCATCAAGGTGTTCCATGGGTGTTGCTGTGGGTTTTCCCACGAAACACCCATTTATTTTGACACCGCCCCAGATTTAGACACTCAAGTAAACCTGGGGCAATGCCAAAACCTTACAGCTCCCCAAAGCAGGCATAACGAGGAGAAATGTTTTAATTTCTCCTCTTTTATTCCTCTTTCCATGTGTGCCACGTTCTTCAGCAGACATAGACCCCAGTGCACCATGGTGCAAGGGTGTCTGTGTTGGCGCTCGGCTGCAAAATGTGTGCCTGAAAGGCCAGTAATGCACTGTGTCCTGTACGGTGCATTCCTGCCCTTTCGATTGGCGCAGAGCAGGGCAACAAAAAAGACTTGCAATGCTGCTGTATGCCAATTCTTGGTAAATGAGGCCCTCAGTGCTCCCTGATCAGTGTATGAGGTGGTATTGAACGTGTATTGTGGGTCTAATTATCACAGCTCGGCCATGGGCTTATCGCTCGTGCAAAGCAGAGTCGGCACACTGGGGCGCGTGCAACAAAGCAGGCAGTAGAAGACTGCGGTCCTCCGATCAGAGAGGGTGCAGTCTGACCCAAATCAACTGCTCCACAGATGAAATCGCTGTGGCAATTACCCACCGATTACATCACTCGGCAGACAAGTGTAGCAGCTTCTCTTTCAATTACATTAACAATCAAATAAAAGAATCAATCAAGAAGCAAATACACCATACATAAGCGTATATAAGAAGATCTGACCACAACCAGATATATGAATGATAACTGTAGGAAACTGGCTCTTTATATAGTATACCAAAAAGAGGTCTACTGTGCATGGAGCCCAGGGGTTCCCTAATGAGTGGACGGGGTTTGCTTTAGCAATCTTCAAGGTGCTCTTCTGTGGAGTAGTGAGGTCGAGCAGCTTTAGGCTTATCAGAGAGGAGTGTCAGACATCTGTGATACACACAGAGTCAATAAATGGTACACACGACTCCATAAGGAGATATATATCCTTTGATATATATATTTAGGCACCAGAATCAATACGATCAGGTAACAGTGCAATTTTCATAAGCGTCAATGCTATCCTATGGAGGAAAAACAAATGCTGCATACAAGTTCTTTACAGCGACTCACCTGATCACTCTCTTGGTCTTAAGGTGAGTATGGGGCAAGGTCCAAGGCAGCATCAACAGGTCACCCTCAGGGGCCCTAGGGCAGCTGATGCAATGGTGCAATACAGCATCTGGTGCCCAATGTTAATCTATGGGGATCGATCTGGTTGAACAAAGGCTTCGGGTTTGGACTGGGAGGCCAGTCAGGCTGAATCAGCAGGTGGACTCGGCTCTTATGATGCTCAGGGACACCTTTGGTCCTCTTCGCCAACGCGTGTTGGGTTTTTGGTGTCCGGAGTCCTCTCTTTCCTGTTTGGGTGCCTGCAGGCTGCAGGGAAGCAGCTCTGCTGCTCCATGGGCGATCCTGGTTCGTGGGTGAAGTGCTGGCACTTCTCTCAGGCTTCTGGAGACACGGCAGCTGCAGGACAAGCGGTCTTTGTCGCAGTTCTCAAGGACAGCAATCCGGTTGGCACCAAGTCAATTAGTGTCTTATGTTCCTTCTTTCGAATCTTCACAACCGTCTTCTTGTTTCAGGTCATCAGGATCTCATTTCATGGTGCCAGGGGCTCCCCTAAATACTAGAATTAGGGTAGTGAAGGGTAGTAGCCAAAGAGTCCTGAGGGAAGTGTGCATTACTCTGTCCCAGAGTTCCTAATTCTGTCATCACAAAGATGACTCTGAGATTTCACGTTCACTCAGGTAGCCCATCTTAGAGACAGAACTATCCTGAAGGTGAACACACCTGTCTGACTACTAATTTTCCCTCCTTGTCCAGGCACCAAGCAGACCCTGGCCAAGGGGAATCCGCATCCTCTCCTGTGAGCGAAGCCAGGATCCCAAAGGCGGTGGGCTCTTTGAAGCTCGTTGCCGTGGAATGCTAATTCACAGGTCATCCTGTCGGAGGGGTTGTAAACACCCTCTGCCTGAGCAGGCTTTGTTTTGGACCTACTGAGAGAAAGGCCGCCACTCTTGGGTGCCAGAACCTTGTCTGCGGTGGCAGGCTGGCTAGGACCAGTCAGCATAGCACACTGGTAGTTGGTAGGTTTTCTAAGGTGCCCTCTGGGTGCATGTATTAATAAATCACCACTGGAATCAGCGTGGGCTTATTAATACGAGATGTTTGATACCATCATGTAGTTGGGGAACTCGTTTTCTCCAGTGTTCTGCACATGTACTTAAAACGGCTTCCCTGTTCGCTTTTACAGGCAGTAATGGAACTGCCCAACACAGCGCCATATCTGCTCATGCAGCTATGTCCACACATGTAGCATAGTGCTCCCTGCCTTAGGGCTATAAGTCCTGCTGTAGGGGTGACTTATCCACACTGAATGCAGGGTATGCTGGCATGGCACACAGGGAGGTGAGCGATGTGGTGTTTTTACTTTTGTCTGCACCAAGGCATGCAGCCTGCAGTGGCAGTGTGTATGTTTTTGCTGAGGGGTCCCTTAGGGTGGCACCATATATGCTGCAGCTCTTAGGTACCCTCTTCAGCCTCCTTGCCCTAGGTACCTGGGGTACCATTTACTAAGGACTTACAGAGGGTGCTAAAGGTATTGCCATTTGTCGAAACAATTGAACAGTTTTGGGAAAGAGATCTGGCAATGGGAACCTGGTTAACAGGAACCCAATGCACTTCCAGTCAAAATCGCATCAAATACTAGATGAAGTAGGGGTGACCATGTGAAAAAGGGGCGCATTCCTACAATAACGTCTGCACTCAAATACTTCCGCATTCATTTTAGCAGCAAAAAGAGGCAGTCAAGATGGTGCCGGCCATATTTGAGGAGATTAAAGGGCAGTGATTTGTAGGCTGTGGTTACTAATATATAGTATATAAATCTGTCTTTTGAGATTACTGCATTATGATTGGCAGCTGTGAAAATTCAGTAAAAAAAAGAAAAAGATCAATCAATCAATCAGAATACTTGTAAAGCGCACTACTTACCCGTGAGGGTCTCAAGGCGCTGAGGGGAGGGGGTACCGCTACTGCTTGAATAGCCAGATCTTGAGGAGCTTTCTGAAGGTGAGCAGGTCTTGGGTCTACCGCTGATGGTATGGGAGGGTGTTCCAGGTCTTGGCGGCGAGGAAGGAGAAGGATCTGCCACCAGAAGTTGTTCGTTGGAGGCGGGGGGACGGCGGCGAGGGCGAGGCTGGCGGAGCAGAGATGGCGGGTGGGGGTGTAGAAGCTGAGTCTGCTGTTCAGGTAGGCTAGTCCGGTGTTGTGGAGTGCTTTGTGTGCGTGGGTGAGGAGCTTGAAGGTGATTCTTTTGTCGACGGGAAGCCAGTGCAGGTTTCATAGGCGGGGGGCGATGTGACTGCGACGAGGGATTTGAGGATCAGGCGGGCGATTGCGTTTTGGATGCGTTGCAGTCGTTGTAGGTGTTTGGCCGGATTCCTGCGTACAGTGCGTTGCCGTAGTCTAACCTGCTGCTGACGAGGGCTTGGGTCACTGTTCTGGTTTCGGATGGGATGCACTTGTAGATCCTGCGGAGCATGTGGTGGGTGTTGTAGCAGGAGGAGGAGATGGCGTTGACCTGCTACGACATGGAGAGGAAGGAGTCTAGGATGAATCCTAGGTTGCGTGCGTGGTCTGTGGGTGACGGTGCCATTCCCAGTGTGGTCGGCCACCAGGAGTCGTCCCAGGCAGAGGGGGTTAGTCCGAGGATGAGGACTTCTGTCTTGTCCGAGTTGAGTTTCAGACGGCTGCTCTTCATCCATTCGGTGACGGCCTTCATTCCCGCGTGGAGGTTTTTTTTGGGGGTGTGCGGGTCATTGGTGAGGGAGAGGATGAGCTGGGTGTCGTCGGTGTAGGAGATGATGTTCAGGTCATACTGGCGGGCTACTTGTGCGAGGGTGGCACTGTCGATGTTATACAGGGTTGGGCTTCTCGATGAGCCCTGGGGTACGCCGCAGATGATGTTGGTGGCTTCGGATTGGAAGGGTGGAAGGCGGACTCTCTGTGTTCTGCCGGAGAGGAAGGATGTGGTCCAGTCCAGGGCCTTTTCCTGGATTCTGACTTCTTGGAGGCGTGTCTTTAGTGTGCGGTGGCAGACCGTGTCGAAGGCGGCTGATAGGTCCAGGAGTATGAGGGCTGGTGTTTCGCCGTTATCTAGTTGGGGCCTGATGTCATCTGTGGCGGTGATGAGTGTGGTTTTGGTGCTGTGCTTACGTCTGATTCCAGACTGGGACAGGTCTAAGATGTTGTTGTCCTCGGGGTGGTGGGCTAGTTGCATGTTGGTGATTTTCTCGATGACCTTCGCCGGGAAGGGGAGCAGGGAGATGGGTCGGAAGTTCTTGAGGTCCTTGGGGTCTGCATTGGGCTTCTTGAGGGAGGGCATTGATTCATGCATGTTTCCAGCTTTCTGGGAATGTCGCTGTCTCGAAGGAGATGTTGATGATCTTCCATAGTTGGGGTGCAATGGTTGTGTCGGCTTTGTTGAATACGTGGTGTGGGCAGGGGTCAGACGGTGATCCTGAGTGGATAGAGTTCATGATCTTGCATGTCTCGTCGTCGTTGACATGGGACCAGGAGGTCAGACGGTTGTTGCAGGTGGTGTTCGTGGAGGGGGCGAGGTCTGCCGTGGTCGGGCGGTTGAGGTGTTGAAGCTGTCGTGGATGTCAGTGATCTTGCGATGGAAGAAGGTGGCCAGTGAGTCGCACAGATCTTGTGAGGTTGGGATGTCGTTGGTGTTGGCGCTGGGGTTAGAGAGTTCCTTCACTATGCTGAATAGCTCTTTGGTAGAGAAGCATAATCTGAGCCTCCGGGCCTCACATAGAATATTGCTCTCATGTTCCAAATTATCATTTTAGACAATTTCAAACACTAACTGTGACACTAACTATATAACCCTAACTCTTACACTATATAACGCTTACACTAACTATCTAACCCTACCTCTTGCACTAACTATCTAACCCTAACTCTTACACTAACTCTCTAACCCTAACTCTTACACTAACTGCACTCCATAAACAAACACGCCATAGAGAACTGGGACCTGCTCAACACCCTCTCGCCAGATATCGCCTTCTTCACCGAAACATTGACCAATGACTCCTCTGCTCCTGACATCGCCACTGCCATCTCCGACAGATACAATATCCAGAGTAAGGACCTCCCCCACCGCCCAGGAGGAGGACTCGCCATCGAGCACAAGAGCTCCCTCTGACTCTTCATCTCCAGCACAAGCACCCCCCTCTCCAACAAAGAGCACCTCCACTTCCAGACCACCCCCAGAACCACACTGTGTGGGACCCTCGTCTACAGACCACCCGGGCCTCGTGCCTCCTCCGCCACCACCTTTGCCCACCTTGTTGCACCACACGCCATGGCCTACACGGACTACATGCTCATCGGACATCCGGAACTTCCACCTCAACAACCACAGCGACCTTGATTCCACCACCCTCCTTGCCAACCTTGCCAACCTCAGACTGAAACAGCTCGTCACCACCCCACCCACAGAGATGAACACATCCTCGACCCCATCTTCGCAGCAGGGACAAACATCCACTTCAGCCACGCCACACAGCCCCTCCGGGCAGACCACCACTGTGTACACTTAAACTACAACACCACCACCGCCCCCAAACCCGCCCCATGCCTGCCATGAAGGAACTGAAGTAAGATCACAGAGGAACACCTCAGCACACCCTCCTCCATGACCCCCCTCTGCCACAACCGACGCCAACTCCGCAGCCAAAGAACTACACTGCTGGATCTCCAGCTGCGCAGACAAGCTCACACCCCTCCGCCACCCTGTCAAACAACGCCCCCTGAAAGCCGCCTGGGTACCCTTCCACTTCCAAAAAGCCAGGCGCTCCTGCAGACGCCTTGAGAACCTATGGAGGAACAGGAAAACCACCAAGATCAGAACACCTACAGGAATGCCATGACTGAATACCACCAGCGCATAAGAGCCACCAAGCGGACCTTCATCAAGAACAAAATCCACACCAACACCAGTAACGCAAAAGAACTCTTCAACGTCATACAGCAATTCACCGAACCCTCCAGCGAAGCCATGGACTTCGCAACATCCCAGGACCTCTGCAACAAGCTCAGCTCCTACTTCCACCTGAAAATCAAGGCCCTCTATGACAACTTCAGCGAACCCACTCCAGACACCAACCCCCGCCCCACCACCAACAACCAGCCCACCATCACCACCTGAACACCTGCCACCACCGAAGACACCGCCATGACCATGAAGAACACCTATCCAGGAGCCCCCACTTCCCCTACCTATTGCATATCTACCACAGAGCCGCCGCCACCATATCACCCGAGCTAGGCCGGACCTTTAATGCCGACTTCGAATCTGGCATCTTCCCCAACATCTGGAAGCAGGCAGAGGACAAGCCCCTCCTCAAAAAACCCTTTCCAACCCGGCGGACCTAAGAACTACTGGCCCATCTCTCTACTTCCCTTCACAGCCAAAATCACCGAGATATTCATCAATGCCCAACTGACCACCTTAATCGAAGAGAACGCCATCCCCCGACTCCTCCCAGTCCGGATTTCGCAGCAACCACAGCACGAGACTGCCCTCTTTGCCGCCACTGGCAACATCCATATGCTACTCGACCAAGGCCACACTGCGGCCCTCATCCTACTAGACCTCTCCAGAGGCTTTGACACCGTCTCTCACCGCACTCTCGCAACCAGACTCCACGACGCCGGTATACAACGAACCGCCCTCAACTGGATCCGCTCCTTTCTCTCCAGTAGAACCCAAAGGATCAGACCCCCACCCTTCCTCTCTGAACCCACAGAGATCAACTGCAGAGTACCACAAGGATCCTCGCTCATCCCTACGGTCTTCAACATCTACATGGCCCTCCTCGCCTCCATCATTAGACAGCATGGACTCAGCATAGTATCCTACGCCGATGATATCCAGCTAATCCTCTCCCTCACGAAGAACCCCTAAGACACCAGACTCAGACTCCAGGAAGGAATGAAAGACATCGCAGCCTGGATGAACAACAGCTCCCTAAAGCTCAACTCGGAGAAGACAGAGGTCCTTGTCCTTGGACCCTCCTCCACTGCCTGGGACAACACCTGGTGGCCTCCCACCCTCAGAAACCCATCCACTCCGTCAGACCATGCCCGTAACCTCTGCATCATCCTAGTCTCCTCCCTCTCCATGACCCACCAGATCAATGCAGTCACCTCCACCTGCTTCAACTCCCTCCGCATACTCCGCAAGACCTTCAAGTGGATTCCCCTCAAAAGCAGAAAGACCGTCACCCATGAACTTGTAACTAGCAGACTGAACTTAGACAATTCCCTCTATGTTGGAATAAACAGAACCCTGCTTCACAAGCTCCAAACCATCCAAAACACCACATCCAGACTCGTCCTCTGAACCCCTTGACACAAGCACATGACCCAGCACTTACGAGACCTCCACTGGCTCCCCGTCGAGAAGAGAATAATCTAAAAACTACTCACCCACAAAATCCTACACAGGGTGTACTATGACAGGGTGCGGCTACATCGCATGGGCCGGGCTAGAGACACGAACTATCTAAGATGTGCTTGGGGCAGGGAGACTTCTACCATACTATTTGGACATGTCCCATAATACAGGCATACTGGGCCGAGGTTCTGGGGGAGCTGGGAGAAGTGCTGGAGGTCGATTTGCCGTTGGACCACAAATTGGTGCTGCTGGGAGTAACAAATGACGTGGACTTGGGTCACCCACTTCTCATATTTGTAGTTTTGGCATTAGTGGTGGCTAAGAGGGATGTGGCCCGGGCATGTGGGGCCCCCAAGCCGCCGAGTCTAGATGACTGTAGAAGGGCCATGGATCTGTACATGGTGGCGGAGCGAGTCACATACAAGGCTAGAGGATGCCCCAAGAAATTCAACAGAGTTTGGGGGAAATGGCGCCAATACCATGGGCTGGATGGGGATCTGTAAACTAAGGTGGGAGAGGCACCCGGCTACACTGATGACGGGGCGGAATTGGAAGGGGTGTTTTATTTCCACACTTTAGGGATTTGTGCACAAACAAGGGGCCTTATTTATGAAGGCCTTGCGCCGCCGGTGCGTCACTTTTTCCCATTTTAAAAGTGGCGCACCGGCGGCGCAAGGCCTTCATAAATAAGGCCCCTGGTATAGTCCTGTCAAGATGAAGAGTAGATCGTGTGCAGGTGAGAGGGGGTAGGAGGGTGGATGGTGAGAGGGAAGTGGAGGGTGATTGTATGTGACATGCCTGTTTTGTTTGTGTCATAAAACTGCAAATAAAAATATATTTTTTTAAAAACTACTCGCCCACGCTTACAAATCCCTCCACAACATCGGACCAAATACCTCAACGAAAGAGTCACCTTCCACGTACCCAAAAGGAAGCTCCCTTCCGCTAACCTCGCCCTGACTGACCCCACACATCCGCAGAACCCAAGCAGGTAGAAGAGCCTTCTACATCACTGCAAAGGCCTGGAACGAGCTCCCAGTCAACATCAGATGGTCCCCTACTCTGCACACCTTCAGGAAGAGCCTCAAAACCTGGCTTTTCAACTGATCAGGAGCTGCACCCTGCTCCCAGCGCCTTGAGACCCTCGCGGGTGAGTAGCACGCTTTACAAAACCCTGATTGATTGATTAACGCTGACTTACACTAACTATCTAACCCTAACTCTTACACTATCTAACTCTAACTCTTACACTATCTAAAGCTAACTTACACTATCTAACACTACCTCTTACACTATCTTTCTAACCCCAAATCTTACACTAACGCTAACTCTTACAGTAACTAATGCTAATTCTTACACTAATGCCCACATGCATCAAGGTAATTTGCATTCGCAAACGGTGCGAATCGCAAAATTCGGCCGTTTGCGAATGCAATTTCCTTTTTTGGGATGCATTATTTTTATTCATGTTTTCGCAATTTAAGGAATCGCAATTATGTTGCGATTTTTTAAATTGCGATTGCATTTAAGAAATCGCAATTTGTGATTTCTTAAATGCAATGCATTAACATTTTTTTTTTGCGAATTCGCAAATAGGAAGAGGTAAATTACCATGAAGTTGAACTTCATGGTAATTTGTGAAAAGTTTAAAAAATGCACAAAAGTGAATTTTTGAAAGTTTCATTTTACACACACACATGCCCTTGGGGCATGTGTGTGTGAAAAATGTTCTTAAAGTTTAATTTCAGGGGTGCAGGGGGGGTCCTTTGGACCCCCCCTGCACCCATGAAATAGCATTCTCATTTTGCGATTCCTTAATTGCGAATCGCAAAATGAGAATGGCTTCCCATTCATTCCTATGGGCCTCTAGGCCAATATGAATCAATGGGAATGGATTCCTTAATTGTGATTCGCAAATTGTGAATCGCAATTAAGGAAAATTAAGAAATCGCAAAAAAAATTGCGATTTCTTAATGCATAGCATTTTGCGATTTCTTAATTGCGATTCCTTAATTTTCGCAATTAAGAAATAGCAAAATGTAACAATGATGCATGTGGCCGTAAGTATGTAATACTAACTCTTAAACTAAATGTCTAACCCTAACTCTTACACTAACTATCTAACCCTAACTCTTACATTAACTAGCTAACCCTAACTCTTACACTAACTATCTAATGCAAACTTACACTAACTATCTAACGCGAATATTTACAGTAAATATCTAACATAAACTCTTACACTAACTATCTAATGGTAACTCTTACACTATGTATCTAACGCTAATCCTTACACTAACTATCTAACCCTAACTCGTACACTAACTATTTAACCCTAACTCTTACACTAGCTAACTCTAACTCTTACACTATCTAATGCTAACTTTTACACTTACTATCTAACCCTAACTCTTAGACTAACTATCTACCCTAACACTATCTCTTAAACTATCTAAGACTATCTAACGCTACCTCTTACACTAATTATCTAACCCTAAATCTTATACTAACTATCTAACCCTAACTCTTACACTAACTACCTAACCCTAACTCTTACACTAACTATCTAATGCTAACACTTACTCTAACTATCTAACGGCTTGCACTAACTGTCTAACCCTAACTCTTACACTAACTATCTAACCCTATCTCTTACACTAACTAACACTAAATCTTACACTAACTGTCTAACTCTAACTCTTACACTAACTATCTAACGCTAACTCTTACACTAACTATCTAATACTAACTCCTACACTAACTGTCTAACGCTAACTCTTTTGGAATGTTGATATGGGATACAATCCAGTTACCTCTTAATTCCATTGGAATACCTCAATACAGTATTATCTTGCCAAACTCATCATGAACTGAACATAGGGCAGAGCACAGTGTATTCAAATAGTTGGAGATGTACTTTAAAGTTTTACATTTCCTGGTAGTAAAAACCCCACAAATTCATTTTTCACCACAGTGAGGCCTACCTCTTCCAAAGGAAAACATTGGATTACCTATAAGGTTTGTTTGGGAGCGGGTAGGAATGTCATGTTTGGTGTGTGAAGAATTGTAATTTAAAACCCTCTGTAGTGGTAAAGTCAGATTATAAGACACAATTTTAGAAATGCCACTTTAAAAAAGTTGCTATGCAACAACAACTGGTTATTTAGGGAAGAGAACAATTTATTTTAAGCTAGAGGAGTCTGGTCCTGATTAACCAGGACGTGTCAACGAATGGTGTGAAACATAAATGATTTTTAAACACAACAAATTTAATTAATAAGCACCACAGACTTAGAAAAATGTATTCTCTCAATAAATCTGACCTCATGTGTTTTCTTCTTCAAAGGTTCCTTTTTAGGACCCTTACAGAACTTGGATACACTTGATCCTTTGTCCACCTCTTCACTACGTGGAGGGATACTTCCCAGTTCATACTTTGATGAGAACCTCAAGCAGCATGATGTTTGTACTTTAACCAGGCTGTATTCATGTTTTCTAGTCCTTAGGATGACCTGTTGTGATGTTTATGAACAAACCTATCTGAGGTGGTTGAAACGTCAATGATACAAATAGGTGTTCCATACCAATATCTTACATATGTACTGCCAAGAAATTAGGATATGTTTGAAAAGACTAAAGAGTTCTAAACGGACACCGCATTAAGGGATTTTTGTTTCTTGTATATTGTTAATTGTTTGTTATGTAGTATTACTTTTTATGTCACCACATTTTTCGTATGGTACTGATTTATGTTTATTATTATTATTTTTGTTGAAAAACAGTCCCTTGTCTGTGATGTGTAGCACTTTGTATTTATGCAATATATGAATGTTATTATGTGGAGAGAATCATTTTTTATGTGTCGGTGTTGCTTATTAATTTAAGTTATGTTTTGGAATCCTGCATATGTCATGCCATTCATTGGCACATCCTAGTTAATCAGGAGTCAAATACTTGGTTCAACAACATCAACTGTTGCATTGCTAAACACTTATAAGGTCCCAAAGGCGAGAGCTATTGGTTATGCCAATGCTTGTTTTGCATAGTTCTGGATCTGACGAGTAACAGAAATCGGTGCATTACAAAAAAAAGAAGAAAATTATCCAACTCAAATGGACAGTTACTAAATTGCAGCAACGTGAAGGGCACTTCGGAAAGGCCGACTCCAACTTTCATTAACATTCCTGTACAATTAAACTAATACGGCGAAACCTGTGCCCAGACATTAAGGTGTTAAAATCGTAAAATAATGAATCGATACCATCACAAAATGTGCCACATAATTAACATTTCCTTGTTACATAATTTAATGAACCCAGTCAGATATGTTGGTCCTGCCTTGCCGCATAATTCCAGCGGCCCTGCTCATACAAAGTTAAACTGAGAAACAGAGCAATAGGCAACTCTGGGTGTTCAGCATAAGCCCCCTGCCGACACCAGCTGGATTCCCCTGGGATTACCGCTAGAGTAGTACAAATAGATACTTTCCTCAGCCCCACCAGCCATGAGCTTCTGGTGACAACACTGCGGCCTCGCCTGCGGTACCGCGGCCTGTAGTTGGGCTGGCGTCCTGGCTGCGGGTTCTGGCCACCGCCTTCCTTCATCTCACCTTCTCCGCCCTAGAAGAGATGCCGAGCGCAAGCTTAAGGAGATGGGTACAGTCCAGGCTTTACGACCTGCACACACACTTGAAAACACTAAAAGAACAAAACTACAGCCACTTGGAGGGTTAAAGATGTTCAGAGCTCGAGCACTAAGACACTGCTGAGATGCTCCTTCCCAAATGGAAGAAACTGGAGCAAACAGGGCAGGTAGCCTCTCTCTACCTCCATCAGTCCATACTTTAGTGCAGAGAGGGACAGACAAGTATCCTGCAAGACTGTATGGTATCAGCAGTACCTCCAAGAGCGATGCTTCTGCACGCAGAAACACGCATGAGAAAGTTTCCAAAGTCCCAAAGGAAACCCCTGAGTTTTGCGCCCTCGCAAACAAATGCCTGCAATGGTGTATCTTGATGAGCAGGGTAACTCATCACAAGTAGGTTGAACCAATGGGATATATGAGCAAGGGACCTTCATCTTTTCACCGCTGACAGCGACCATGTAAAGTCACCACTAGGGGCACAGTGCAGGTCAGACTCTGCCCCTTTGAACCCACTGCACAGGCCAGGCCTGGTGCATTTGCAAAATCCAGGTATGCATGTCAAGAGCACACCCCTGCAGCACTCGGGGTACCTGCATTTCCACGAAGGCCCCCAACGTAGATGTGGATCAAGGGATAAGTAAGGTGCCTACCGTTACAACTAAAATAACCCACCACCAAGGCGCTCAACGCACAGGAACGCATAGTCCGTGAATCGACTTAGGTTCGTGCTTGGAACGGACAATTGTACACGGTAGGCCCAGGAGGCTAAAACTTGTACAAAGCAGCTCCACCTTTAGGCCACATTGTCTGAACCAACTAAACCCCTCCTGAGGAGCCAGAATGCAGGGACAACCCAGGCAGAAAGATGCCTACATTCTACAGTTGAGACCACATCAAGACCAACCTCCCACTTGCAAGTAACTCTTGAATGGCAAGGATGTCAGAGCTTAAGAGGGAAGGCAGTCACTGAGAGCACACAGGATCACGCGTGCCTTGCAGCGTGCCAATTTTGGAGCACATGGGCAAGTTGTAATAATAAGTTAGCTGCCAAGAGCAGTCTGATCTTTAAATAATACCACTGCCTCCCCTTTAGCAGAGCTCCAAGAATCTCTTTATTCTGTCTGGATGGCCAAAGTCACACGTCCAGTTTTTTTTATGAGTAAAACTAAAAATATATCAGACATGGATGAACTTGAAGCACCCGGAAACAAAAGCCCGTTCGTCACAACTTCTGGCTACTTCAAGTCCAACAAGCATTGGCATAGCCATTAGTTCTCTTTTTTGGGACCGAATAAGTATTTAGTTATGCAGCACAGTATCCTTGGTGCAACAACATCAACTATTGTATTGCTAAACAATTATAAGGTCCCAAAGGCGAGAGCTATTGGCTATGCTAATGCTTGTTTCGGTAGGCAGTGGGAGATTAAGTGAGGTGCCCAGAATTACAGGATGTTCAGCCGATGCCGTGACTCGAATCCGGTTCCCCATCTCCAAAGTCAGCAGCTCTGGCTGTTGGGAAAACGTCAAATATCCATGATTTGTTGCTTATGTGTCTGCCAGTACAGAAAAGCCCTCCAGACTAAAGTGTCAGCACTTGCAAAAACAAAAACAACAATTGATGGACAGAATGCAGAACAATGTCATACATTCACCCCAGTACAGAGATCTAGGCCTAAATCCATCGTTTTTTTGCTCTTCTCACCACCCCAGGTCAGACATGGCTATATGCAAATCAGCCTTCACCCTGTGCCTCATGGGAACAGTCCAGCCCGAACTGCCAAGCGTCAGCACTGTCTACATATGAGACCGGAACAAGAAGACTGTTTGGCTTAAAAGGGAAATAATGCATTATGTATACTTTTAAAATCTATCCACAATTTATACCAAACACCGGTCGCATTTGGGACGAGTGAGGCGGTCTCTTCAACTCCCTCTAATATATTAGGTTTTCATACTGGCTGGAAAGGTGGGGGCGGGGGTTGTCTTATGACTTTTGCAATTGTGGTCATGTTGTAAAGTCTAATTCTGTTGCCCTGTCTGATAAGTCCATGGACGGCCACCATTGTAGGGATGGAAGTTCCTTCTGACGGGCTACTTGTGCCCATCGGATCCGTGCTGGTCGGTCTCTCCAATCGCCACCCATCCTAATGTGGCAGGTGGGAATCTTCATTTCAATGGCGGTGAGACCTCCACAGATGGGCTGTCCGTGGTGGTCCCACCATCATCAGACCCATGGTCCATGGACAGCCACCATTGTAGGAATTGAAGTTCCTTCTGACGGGCTCCTTGTGCCCATCGGATTCATGTTGTCCGTGGTGGTCCCACCATCATCGGGCCCTAAATTACTAACACATTAACGATTACTGTTTTACTGCTCAAATTGGAAGATTTCAGCACCACTATTTATACTAGAAATAGCTGCTAGATTACTGCAAAAAAAGGTCAAAAGGCCATCCCCTCACAATCTAAAAATAAAATTAATAAATTGATGCAGCTTCTTGGGCAATAATTAATGATAAAGAATCAAGGATTAATAAGTTATTGGACAGCAAGATCTACTCTTGCAGTGAAAGAAACCCCGATTCATATACTGATCTTATACAATTTACAGCTCATTTCAACTCTGCCTTTACAGGAGAAGTTGTACACGCACACAATACGACTCTGTGCACGGCAGGACAGGGACCTTCTAGACCTCCTATTGACCGCAGCAGTTACATTGGTCCTGTCCAACTGGAAGGATACTGCTAGGACATCATACTAATGCTGGTTTAACTGGGAGACATACCTCAGAGGCGCAGATGACATGAAATGAAATGAAATGAAATGAAATGAAATGAAATGATTACGCACTTGTATAGCGCACGACTACCCGTAGGCATCTCAGCGCTTGTATGACTTTCCCTGTGAGGAGCCCACTCCTGGGCCCTCCCAAGGTGAAGTCAGGCATCCTAGCGTTGTTGGGGCCGTTGTGGAGATTAAGCAAGCTATTGCCCAGAGGTGCAGAGTGGGACTCATGATTAGAATAGGCACTGAGGCGAGAATTATCAAGTCCGAGGAAATTGAGCCCGAGACCCGCCGAGGCGGGAATTGAACCCTGGTCCCGGCCAGACTACTGCATCAGGGTCTGCCGCTCTAACCATTTAGCCACACTTCTCTACAAGTGCACAAGCACTGCCCTGCAAAACTCACTCTGGATTCCAGATACTAGAGGGATGTGGAAGTCGCTAGACATTCTCCTGGACTCCTACGAACCCCTGTGAGTCCACTTCGGACCCCCCGGGAGGAGATTGGCCCCCACACAGTGATACAACCCCAGACTAGGCTCATAGCGAGTGAGCACTACTTGCACCCTACCTCTACTCTTTCTCTCCTTTCTTCTCTCTTCTTGCTATCCGGTTTCTAATTTGGACGTGTACAGAACAGAGTCATGTAATTTCTGTAATACCAACTATGTTTATCTGGTAACCCTTAACAAAAATGCGAATGTACTTGTTTTGTAAAAAAGAAAATACCTTGAAATCAAACTGACATTTTTTTAAATTGGTAATTTGAGTTAAAGGAGCAGCGAACAGTTTGCAATTAAGAAGCTGTCTAAGTCCTATAGAAAACCAGTCAACCTCATTGAAAGTAAGAAGCCGTTCAGTTTCAAAGAACGTTAAAGTCAAGTATTGGGAAAGGCAATAGTACTGGTGTGTACTTGTGAGGGGGAGATTCACGTCGCCGATAGTGAAGGTAGCCAATGGCTGAAGTGGGCTGACCCACCGCCCCAATACTGTGGTGTCTGGAAGTAACATGTGAAGGGTTGACTAAATGAACAGGAGGACTGGCTGAAAACCTCTAAGTAAATATGTCATACATATTTCAGTATAATTGTACTGGTTAACGTCATACTCAATAAAAGCAATGTTCAAACGCAGCATTGGAAATATTCCAAAATGGGAGGAGAGAACAGATTTAAGAAAATGTTCTCAGCTTATGTAGGATTTAAAATGCTATTTTCACTGAGAATCAGAAGCTTTCGGCACTATTCCAGCAATGCATAGCACCATTGTGCAGGGCACCTGTCACACACTAGTTTTAGAAAATAAGCTATAGCATGTAATTGAGTCTCAAAATGTAGCGCAATTCAAACCATAAAAATACATACCTTGCGGCTGTGGTGTCCAAATTTCACCCAATCATGTTTAAAGAAAACAAACAACTCCAGTGAAGTCTGACTTGATTAATAACTCCAGCAATCAAGGGTAAGAATGAAACAGACACATACTATCCTTGTGCGGTAGGTGTAGGCCTCATTACTTACTTTACCAAGGTGGGAAAAATGGCGACTGGAGGGACCGAGCTGGTCACAACCAGGGGCATAGGGGCTCAGAGGTACCCAGGGTTGGGGGCTGATTGTGAGACCACACTTACTATGCACCAGGCCACGCAAGTGCTCTGTGTCAGCAGCAGGGAGGGTTCATGCGCGCCATCAGACGCACCTAAGAGCTGAGCCTGGGGCGAGGGTCTGCGCCGCCCCAGGGGTTCTAGAGGGGGCCGCCTCCCAGCCCAGCCCATCTGCGAGCTCCGAAGCTTGCTCACTCCTGCCGGTCCTTGGGATGTTGGGGCACCAAGCCACGCTAGAGCCCAGTGTCAGCAGCAGGGAGGGTTCATGCTCGCCATCAGATGCACCTCAAGAGCTGAGCTTGGGGAGAGGGTCTGCGCCGCCCCAGGGGTTCTAGAGGGGGCCGCCTCCCAGCCCAGCCCCTCTGCGAGCACCGAAGCTTGCTCACTCCTGCCGGTCCCTGGGATGTAGGGGCACCAGGCCACGCTAGAGCTCAGTGTCAGCAGCAGGGAGGGTTCATGCGCGCCATCAGACGCACCTCAAGAGCTGAGATTGGGGCGAGGGTCAGCGCCGTCCCAGGGGTTCTAGAGGGGCCACCTCCCAGCCCAGCCCCTCTGCGGGCATGGGAGCTTGCTCACTCCTGCCAGTCCCTGGGATGTGTGGGCACCAGGCCACGCTAGTGCTCAGCGTCAGCAGCAGGGAGGGTTCATGCTCGCCATCAGACGCACCTAAGAGCTGAGCTTGGGGCGAGGGTCTGCGCCACCCCAGGGGTTCTAGAGGGCGCCGCCTCTCGGCCCAGCCTCTCTGACGGCACGGGAGCTTGCTCGCTCCTGCCAGTCCCTGGGATGTGGGGGCACCAGGCCACGCTAGAGCTCAGTGTCAGCAGCAGGGAGGGTTCATGCTCGCCATCAGACGCACCTCAAGAGCTGAGCTTGGGGCGAGGGTCAGCGCCGTCCCATGGGTACTAGAGGGGGACGCCTCCCAGCCCAGCCCCTCTGCGAGCACCGAAGCTTGCACACTCCTGCCAGTCCCTGGGATGTAGGGGCACCAGGCCACGCTAGTGCTCGGTGTCAGCAACAGGGAGGGTTCATGCGCGCCATCAGACGCACCTAAGAGCTGAGCTTGGGGCGAGGGTCTGCGCCACCCCAGGGGTTCTAGAGGGGCCACCTCCCAGCCCAGCCCCTCTGCGGGCATGGGAGCTTGCTCACCCTTGCCAGTCCCTGGGATGTGGGGGCACCAAACCACGCTAGTGCTCAGTGTCAGCAGCAGGGAGGGTTCATACACGCCATCAGACGCACCTAAGAGCTGAGCTTGGGGCGAGGGTCTGCACCACCACAGGGGTTCTAGAGGGGGCCGCCTCCCAGCCCAGCCCCTCTGCGAGCACCGAAGCTTGCTCACTCCTGCCAGTCCCTGGGATGTAGGGGCACCAGTCCACGCTAGTGCTCAGTGTCAGCAGCAGGGAGGGTTCATGCGAGCCATCAGAAGCACCTTAAGAGCTGAGCTTGGGGCGAGGGTCTGCGCCGCCCCAGGGGTTCTAGAGGGGGCCGCCTCCCAGCCCCGCTGCGAGCACCGAAGCTTGCTCACTCCTGCCAGTCCCTGGGATGTAGGGGCACCAGGCCACGATAGAGCTCAGTGTCAGCAGCAGGGAGGGTTAATGCTCGTCATCAGACGCACCTCAAGAGCTGAGCCTGGGGCGAGGGTCTGCACCGCCCCAGGGGTTCTAGAGGGGGGCGCCTCCCAGCCCAGCCCCTCTGTGGGCATAGGAGCTTGCTCGTTCATGCCAGTCCCTGAGTGTGGGAGTAGCAGGTAGGGTTCCAGGAGCCGGGCACTGCCCCTGCCTGCCCAGTGGCTCAGCAGACCCTGTCCCATCTAATATAGAGATGCCCCCACATGCACTAGGCCTCGCAGTCATCAGTGCCTTGGACTCATGCAGGGACCCCCCTCCCCCCAGCGCACCCAGGGTAGCCGCAGTCTCCCCAGGACAGACTGACGTTTCGCGGGGGTACTTGGCGACAGAGCGACTTCCCTGGACAGGAACACCCTCTGGGCTGGTGACATTCGCGGCCAATGCTCCCTGCGGAGGAAGAGAGACGGTGAGAGGAGGACACTGAAGAAAGGACCGGACAGCAGACCCTGGCACCAGAGCCGTGACCCACCCAAGGGTTCACTAGAGAGATTCACTGCGGGGCAAGGCCGTGGGTGGAAACAAGGGCCTGAGAAGCAAACCCTGCCAGCCCAGACAGACCATGGCATCAGACAGGACTGCGGTGGACATCATGGAAAGAAGCGACCCCCAGCTCTCGGTTCCACCAGCTCCACCATGCCACCTGGACTGCCAGGCCGAGCCGGCCTCGCTCTCAAGAGCGGGAGGGACACAAGACACCACTGCTCACCTTCTCACCGGCGACAACATCGAATTCCACCGTCTCGCCATCTCCTATGCTGCGAAGGTACTTACGGGGATTCTTCTTCTTAATTGCTGTCTAGTTAATCAAGCATTGGCAGTAGGTCTCGCTTTTGGGACCTTATAAGTGTTTAGCCATGCAACACTTGATGTTGTCTAATCTAGGATATTGTGCTGGATAATAAACACTTATAATGTCCCAAAGGCGAGACCTTAGAGCTATTGACTTTGCCAATGTTCATAAGCTGTGCTGTAGAGAAGTGTGGCTGCTGTGCAGCATGCTGAGAAGTTGTAATTAAAAAGTGTAAGAAGCAATGAGTGATGCTTTGCTGGCCTTGAGTTATGCAGCGGTGGCTTTGAGTGTTGCTGTGCTGGCCCTGAGGGATGCTGTGGTGGTTCTGACTGATGCTGTGATGATGCTGATTGATGCTGTGGTGCGCATCGTGATGCTGTGGTGTCATTGAGTGATCCTGTGCTGGCCCTGAGTGATGCTGTGGTGGCCCTGAGTGATGCTGTATTGGTGCGGAGTGATTTTGCGGCCCTGAGTGATGCTGTGGTGGCCCTGAGTGATGCTGCTGTGGTGCTGATTGATGCTGTGGTGAAGGTGATGCTGTGGTGGCGCTGAGTGATGCTGTGGTGATGCTGAGTGATGCTGTGGTGGTACTGAGTGACGCTGTGGTGTTCCTGAGTGATGCTGTGGTGTTCCTGAGTGATGCTGTGGTGGTGCTGAGTGATGCCGTGGTAGTGCTGAGTGATGCTGTGGTAGTGCTGAGTGGTGCTGTGGTGGTGCTGACTGATGCTGTGGCGATCCTGAGTGATGCTGTGGTGGTGCTGAGTGATGCTGTGGTGGTGCAGAATGATGCTGTGGTGGTACTGAGTGATGCTGTGGTGGTACTGAGTGATGCTGTGGAAATGCTGAGTGATGCTGTGGTGGCGCTGAGTGATGTTGTGGTGGTGCTGAGTGATGCTGTGGTGCTGCTGAGTGATAGTGTGGTGCTTCTGAGTGTTGCTGTGGTAGCGTATAGTGATGCTGTGGTGTTCCTGAGTGATGTTGTGGTGGTGCTAAGTGATGCTGTTATGGTGCTGAGTGATACTGTGTTGGTGCTGAGTGATGCTTTGGTGAAGGTGAGTGATGCTGTGGTGATGCTGAGTGATGCTGTGGTGGTGCTGAGTGATGCTGTTGTGGTGGGGAGTGATGCTGTGGTGGCCCTGAGTGATATTGTGGTGGTGCTGAGTGATGCTGTGGTGGTGCTGGGTGATGCTGTTGTGGTGCTGAGTGATTCTGTGGTGGTGCTGAGTGATGCTGTGGTGGTGCTGAGTGATGCTTTGGTGGTGCTGAGTGATGCTTTGGTGAAGGTGAGTGAAGCTGTGGTGATGCTGAGTGATGCTGTGGTGGACCTGAGTAATTGCGGCTGGTGAGTGGCAGGCTACTTTTGATACACTATGGAGTTTTGTGCAACGCTGCGGTGACTGTCAGTATGCAGCAAAAATGCGTGTTAGTTTGGAGTGCTAAAAGGTAATATGTGAGAAAGTTATTTAAAAAGTTTTGTGTGGGTGAAGGAAGATTGTATGGGTGAATGGCAGAGTAGGGATAAGGAAGAGTAGGGGTGCAAAAGAGGTAAGAGCGGCAACTTGTTGATAGTAAAATTATGGAAGGCTAAAGGAATGTGAGTATATTTGTAGAGGGGAAATGACGAATTGTTTTGTGGGTGGTAATGTTTTGATTTGTTCTGCATTCCTTCCATCATTTGTGTGTCTTTTGCTATTTCGGAATAGAAAGCTTGAAGCATAGCATGGAACCTGCTAAGAAAATTATAAACCTCAACTAATTACAACTAAATTATGTGAGGCTCTCGTGCTACCACTTCCATCACAATTGTATCCACCGCACTACAAGACAAGATAAAAGCATCTCTGCGGTCATTCAGTTAAGACACCAAGGATACAACACTCTGCACCACCCGTTTACACCTCAATGGTGTAGGTCCGCAGCTGCGAAAATAGGCCCCAAAACGATATACGAAAAACCATATAAAGGCTACAGACTACAATACTAATGCGTCCAGTTTCAAATGTGGCAAAGACTATACCCTCACACAAACATCCTTCGCGCTGACCTTTAGTCCCCCAGCGCCTGCGTGCTTGCAGGCCTGTGTGCATTCATTCGTGCGTGCTTGCGGGCCTGTGTGCACTCATGCCTGCTTACTTGCGGGCGTGCGTGCACTCATGCCTGCGTGCTTGAGGGCCTGTGTGCACTGAATGCCTGTGTGCTTGCTGGCCTGTGTGCGCTCATGCCTGCATGCTTGCGGGCCTGTGTGTGCTAATGCCTGCGTGCTAGCGGGACTCTGTGCGCTCATGCCTGCATGCTTGCGGGCCTATGTGCGCTCATGCCTGTATGCTTGCAGGCCTGTGTGCGCTCATGCCTGCGTGCTTGCGGGCCTGTGTGCATTCATGCCTGCGTGCTAGCGGGCCTGTGTGCGCTCATGCCTGCGTGCTTGCGGGCCTGTTTGCACTGGATGCCTGCATGCTTGCTGGTATGTGTGCACTCATGCCTGCGTTGTTGCTGGCCTGTGTGCACTAATGCCTGCGTGCTTGCGGGCCTGTGTGTGCTCATGCCTGCGTGCTAGCGGGCCTCTGTGCGCTCATGCCTGCATGCTTGCGGGCCTGTGTGCGCTCATGCCTGCGTGCTTGCGGGCCTGTGTGCGCTCATGCCTGCGTGCTTGCGGGCCTGTGTGCGCTCATGCCTGCGTGCTTGCGGGCCTGTGTGCGCTCATGCCTGTGTGCTTGCGGGCCTGTGAGCATTCATGCCTACGTGCTTGTGGGCCTGTGTGCATTCATGCCTACGTGCTTGCGGGCCTGTGTGCATTCATGCCCACGTGCTTGCTGGCCTGTGTGCACTCATGCCTGCATGCTTGCGGGCCTGTGTGCACTCATGCCTGCGTGCTTGCGGGCCTGTGTGCGCTCAATCCTGCGTGCTAGCGGGCCTCTGTGCGCTCATGCCTGCGTGCTTGTGGGCCTGTGTGCATTCATGCCTACGTGCTTGCGGGCCTGTGTGCACTCATGCCTGCGTGCTTGCGGGCCTTTGTGCACTCATGCCTGCGTGCTTGCGGGCCTGTGTGCACTGGATGCCTGCGTGCTTGCGGGCCTGTGTGCACTCATGCCTGCGTGCTTGCTGGCCTGTGTGCATTTATGCCTGCTTGCTTTCTGGCCTGTGTGCATTCATGCCTGCGTGCTTGAGGGCCTGTGTGCATTCATGCCTGCGTGCTTGAGGGCCTGTATGCACTCACACCTGCGTGCTTGCAGGCCTGTGTGCTCTTATGCCTGCGTGCCTGTGTGCACTTATGCCTGTGTGCCTGTGTGCACTTATGCCTGCATGCTTGCTGGCCTGTGTGCGCTCATGCCTGCATGCTTGCGTGCCTGTGTGCACTCATTCCTGCGTGCTTGGGCGTTTGTCTGATAGACTTCTTGAAATCGGGTGCCTTTGTCCGTGTGCATGCTCGGTGCGTCCATGTGTCTGTCCTCTGGACCTGGTATGGGTTAGTCAGACAGCCAGCCAGCCAGCCAGCCCTTGTTGCCCACGGTCCTGCCAGGCTCCAAAAGGTTCCCTTGTGTGCCAGCGGCCCTGCCTTGTGTGTGTGCCTTGTGTGCCTTGCCTGCCCTATGTGTCCCGCGGTAGAAGGAAAAGATGAGAACAAGAGGTTGAAAGAAGAAAGAAAAAAGAGAAAAGGAAAAAGAATACAGGTAAGAAGATTAAAAGATTATTTATAGATATAAGAAATACAGTTTAGAAGCATTGCTAGTATTACAGTAAATAAGAAAATAACGATAACTTGTTTAAATATTTTTTATTTTTCAAAATAAATACACAAAAAAATAGTTTGATTTTACAAATATTTTTCATATATTTTTGTAAATTTAAAATAATTGGGAAAATATATAAATAGTTAAATTCATTTTAATATTAATATGTTAAAAATATAGTCCTTTTTTTATTGTTGTAGCTTTGGAACACGTATTGACGTTAACGTAAAGCGTAAGCGGCCATTTTGGACCGGACCCAAGGAGGAAGCAGCTAGAAGCTGATCTGCGTCCAGGTAGGGAACATTTAAAACTTTATTATATGTTTGTATTTACAAAAAAATAGTAATATATTGTAAGGAAAGGATAAGGAGAGGTTGTTGAATACGTAAATGTTGTTTAATACGTTTAAAATGCATGTCGCCGATCGAATAGTTAGAATATGCCTAAGTCGGGTGTGGGAGAGGGGAAATAATAGGATGTTTTATATTGTTTTGTAAAAAAATTTATTACAAATGTAACAGACATAAGATGTGTATACTTTGATATTTATACAGTAAAAATTGTTAAACAAATGCATTTCTGAAAGTATGATTTCATTGTTGGAAAACTTAGGATAGAAGTGGAAGAGGTTATTTTATTGCTGGAAAAAGCCGTCGAAAACAAATAGATGTATTTTATAGATGGAAATATAGGGAAATTCAATTATGGAAGTGATATTATGGTTATTATTATTGTCAATCGATACGTGGGATGAAATTTGTTTGATTAGGTCCGATTATGGTTTCTAATTCAAAAGAGTGGTTAATCGGCGTAATAAATTTTGATGATTTACGATATATGGTTGAGCAAAATTGTTAAAAAATTGTAACGTTTATTGAAAATTAACATCTTTGGAAAAAACGATAAAGTTGATGATTTAATGAAAAAATGTATGGAATTGTCTGATTGAATTTAGATCTCATCATGGTATTTAATGAAAAAAAATTGTTAATCTGGAGAATTTACTCAGATGAGTTGCGAGATATGGATGAGCAAAAATGTAAAAATATTGTTTCTTAGATTAAAAAAAAACAACTTTTCAAAATAGGAAAAAAATTGTTTATTTAAGGAAGATATGTTTAGGATTTTGTGATTGAATAAAGATCTCTAAAGGAAATTAAATGGATGTTTTCAAGAAGCTTTTTGTACACAATTTTTAGAAATGAATAGTGAAAATTACAGTCATTTTTCAAAAATGCATTTATTTATTGTTTGTATAATTATTATTTGCATGTGAAAAAGTTTAAAAAAATATATTAAACGGTGAGTTTATCCAATTTGTTATTTTTAATTTTTTGGATTGTTTATAAAATAAGGAAATTATAAACAATCACCAAAAAATTAAAATTTCAAAAAAAAAACTACCCGACTATTTTAAAATGTAATAATAAATTTGGAAAAACGTTTTACCCAATTAAATTCAGAAAGATTATAAATTTAGAGCAAAGCAGGAAAGTAATGTGAAAATGAAGCTTAAAAAGTTAAGATGTTAGCAATATTTTCAAGGTAATCTAAAGCCACACACAACGAAAACTGTTGTAAAAGTGCCAATAGTCTCTCGGACATTTCCTTTGTTTTGTGGGTTATTCGTGGGTTTAGACTTCCTGTAAGAGTTTGTGAAATTCTCATTTCCTGAAAACTTTGCTCCTTCTTCAAAGTTTCAAGAAAAGAGTAGAAATTAGGGTGGGGTATTCCAATTGTATGATTGAAGGAGTTATGCCATCCCTCAATAGCATTATTTGTTTTAGCCTCTCCCTGTAAGCAAGTCGAATAACAGTTCCACCACTCCACATGGAAACGTGGCTTCCTCCTGCGACCCGATCTGCTTAAGTGTCCAATCCATGTGTCTTCCATATAATTTAGAATGGGTGCCAATTTTTCTTCATTTGCAATGTAATATTCAGATTCTGTAATGGCAGTGTAGTACTCGTCTACACTTTCGGGAGGGACAAAACAAAGAACAGTTCGTTTTTTTAATTCTACCTGTAGTTTGCTGTCTGAGGAGTATTCTGTAACCAGGGGTAATTTACGCCAGAATGCTTGGGAAAAATGGAAAAAACACCCCTGAATTTGGGTATCCGTGTAAGTTTTTGTGATTACATTAATCATGCTCAATTCAAAATCAATGACAATCTTCCTAGGGCTTTGGTTTGTGGTTGTTTTTATAACTGATAATAGTTCAGTGTAGGTTGCAGAAGTCTTATCAGGCAGCAAACTGTATACTAGGGGAATCACATTGTTATTAATTTTGGCGTGTATAGTGTAAATTTGGGCGAATGGATGGGGTGTACTTTTAAACGTCCCATCCATCATCCAAATTTCACTATTTTCTAGTTTAACAAGATTTCTAGGTGTACTAAAAATTAATATACGTTTCTGAGGGTTTTCATTATCATGCAGGAGGAAAGGTTCTTCAGAAAAAGAAATAGTAAGTTCATGAGGAATAATTATATCAGAAAAAGTATGGGGTGTATTTATTTGTGTGTTACTTGCCTGCTTTTGACGTTGAATAATTCTTCGCAAATTATGTATGGTGGGCATATTACTAGCTATATGATCAGGGACATGCTGAGCAACCTCTCTTAAAATATTTCCTGTGGAATCATTGGAGATGCATGCAAGTTCCTTCATTTCATTCAAAGTTTCTCTATCAACATCCATTGCAGAGGCAGAGTGGTTATGGTCAGTTGTTTTTACAATAATATCATCAACCGTAACCGCTCTGCCGCTGCAACGGGTTGAGAAGTATTGCACGCATCTCCAATGATTTCTTGGGAAACTTATCATTTCCTTACAATATATATAACCCAAATGACTTAAAAGATTGTTTCCTTTTCTTGATTTGATGTACTTTGCTGTAGGTTGAGCACTCATTTTCTGAAAGAAATAAATAAATTTGGTTTGAGTTATTTTGTTTTTTAAAATTCACATACTTCAAAAACATTATCCTGTTCTTTAATTTCTGCATCATTTAACTGGATTTAGAATATTATTTCATACTAATACAATATCCTGCACTTTCCAATTGCAACACTTCATTTCATTTACAATAGTAATTAATACCCCTAAACTATCCAGCACTTTCCTTAATGTAGCACTTTCCTGGGATTAGAATACTCATTTATACCCTTACAATATCCAGCATTTTCCCTAATGCAGCACTTACCTGGAGTTAGAATAGTAATTGATACCCTTACACTATCCAGCACTTTCCCTAATGCAGCACTTACCAGGAGTTAGAATAGTAATTGATACCCCTACACTATCCAGCACTTTCCCTAATGCAGCACTTACCTGGAGTTAGAATAGTAATTGATACCCTTACACTATCCAACACTTTCCCTAATGCAGCACTTACCAGGAGTTAGAATAGTAATTGATACCCCTACACTATCCAGCACTTTCCCTAATGCAGCACTTACCTGGAGTTAGAATAGTAATTGATACCCTTACACTATCCAACACTTTCCCTAATGCAGCACTTACCTGGAGATAGAATAGTAATTGATACCCTTACACTATCCAGCACTTTCCCTAATGCAGCACTTATCAGGAGTTAGAATAGTAATTGATACTCTTACACTATCCAGCACTTCCCCTAATGCAGCACTTACCAGGAGTTAGAATAGTAATTGATACCCTTACACTATGCAGCACTTTCCCTAAGGCAGCACTTACTTTGAGTTAGAATAGTCATTAATTTATTTACACTATCACGCATTTTCCCTACTGTGGCATTTTGCTGGTGAAAACAAATTATTTGTTTAATGTCACTGCATATTGCAATTGATTTACCTTTGAAGATTGGTGTGTTTTTCCTATTTGGTTGTCTGATTGGCTTGGTTGTGGATTTCAGTTGGAATTTCAACAGTTGTTTGGTATTCTATGAATAGAAAAAAAAATGTTTTTGTATGTTTTTGAATTTAAATGTTTTAAAAAGATTTGAAAATATATGCATTGCTGATCATCTGTTTAATGTTTGCAAACAAAATCAGTTTCTAATAATTCAGCAGTTTCCCAAATGCAGCACTTACGTGAGTTAGAATACTAATCGATACTCCTACACTAATCAGCACTTTCTCTAATGCAGCACTTACCTGGAGTTAGAATAGTAATTGATACCCCTACACTATCCAGCACTTTCTCTAATGCAGCACTTACCTGGAGTTGGAATAGTAATTGATTTCCCTACACTATCCAGCACTTTCCCTAATGCAGCACTTACCAGGAGTTAGAATAGTAATTGATACCCTTACACTATCCAGCACTTTCCCTAATGCAGCAATTAACAGGAGTTATAATAGTAATTGATACCACTACATTATCCATCACTTTCCCTAATGCAGCACTTACCTGGAGTTAGAATAGTAATTGATACCCTTTCACTATCCAGCACTTTCCCTAATGCAGCACTTACCAGGAGTTAGAATAGTAATTGATACCCTTACACTATCCAGCACTTTCCCTAATGCAGCACTTATCAGGAGTTAGAATAGTAATTGATACTCTTACACTATCCAGCACTTTCCCCAATGCAGCACTCACCAGGAGTTACAATAGTAATTGATACCCTTACACTATCCAGCACTTTCCCTAATGCAGCACTTACCAGGAGTTAGAATAGTAATTGATACCCTTACACTATCCTGCACTTTACCTAATGCAGCACTTATCAGGAGTTAGAATAGTAATTTATACTTTTACACTATCCAGCACTTTCCCTAATGCAGCACTTACCTAGAGTTAGAATAGTAATTGATACTCTTACACTATCCAGCACTTTCCCTAAGGCAGCAATTACTTTGAGTTAGAATAGTCATCGATTTATTTACTCTTTCATGCATTTTCCCTACTGTGGCATTTTGCTGGAGTTAAAAAATTATTTGATTACTGTCACTGCATATTTTCATTGATTTACCTTCGAAGATTGGTGTGTTTTTCTTCTTTGGATGTCTGATTGGCTTTGTTTTGGATTTCAGTTGGAATTTCAACTGTTGTTTGGTATTCTATGAATAGAAAACAAAATGTTTTTGTATGTTTTTGAATTTAATTTTTTTTTAAATATTTGAAAATATCTGCATTGCTGTCACTGCATATTTTCATTGATTTACCTTCGAAGATTGGTGTGTTTTTCTTCTTTGGATGTCTGATTGGCTTTGTTTTGGATTTCAGTTGGAATTTCAACTGTTGTTTGGTATTCTATGAATAGAAAACAAAATGTTTTTGTATGTTTTTGAATGTAATTTTTTTTAAAAGATTTGAAAATATCTGCATTGCTCATCATCTGTTTAATGTTTGCAAACAAAATCAGTTTCTAATAATTCAGCACTTTCCCAAATTCAGCACTTACCTGGAGTTAGAATACTAATTGATACCCCTACACTATTCAGCACTTTCTCTAATGCAGCACTTACCTGGAGTTAGAATAGTAATTGATATCCCTACACTATCCAGCACTTTTCCTAATGCAGCACTTACCTGGAGTTAGAATAGTAATTGATACCTTTACACTATCCAGCACTTTCACTAATGCAGCACTCACCAGGAGTTAGAATAGTAATTGATACCCTTACAATATCCAGCACTTTCCCTAATGCAGCACTTATCAGGAGTTAGAATACTAATTGATACCCCTACACTATCCAGCACTTTCCCTAATGCAGCACTTATCAGGAGATAGAATAGTAATTGATACCCCTACACTATCCAGCACTTTCCCTAATGCAGCACTTATCTGGAGTTAGAATAGTAATTGATACCCTTACACTATCCAGCACTTTCCCTAATGTAGCACTTATCTGGAGTTAGAATAGTAATTGATACCCTTACACTATCCAGCACTTTCCCTAATGTAGCACTTACCAGGAGTTAGAATAGTAATTCATACCCTTACACTATCCAGCACTTTCCCTTAAGCAGCAATTACCTGGAGTTAGAATAGTAATTGATACCCTTACACTATCCAGCACTTTCCGTAATGCAGCACTTACCTGGAGTTAGAATAGTAATTGATACCCTTACACTATGCAGCAATTTCCTTAAGGCAGCACTTACTTTGAGTTGGAATAGTCATTAATTTCTTTACCCTTTCATGTATTTTTCCTACTGTGGCATTTTGCTGGTGAAAACAAAATATTTGTTTACTGTCATTGCATATTTTAATTGATTTACCTTCGTAGATTGGTGTGTTATTCTTCTTTGGTTGTCTAATTGGCTTGGTTTTGGATTTCAGTTGGAATTTCAACAGTTGTTTGGTATTCTATGAATATAAAAAAAAATGTTTTTTGTATGTTTTTAAATTTAAATGTTTTAAAAAGATTTGAAAATATAAGCATTGCTGATCATCTGTTTAATGTTTGTAAACAAAATCAATTTCTAATAATTCAGCACTTTCACTAAAGCAGCACTTATCAGGAGTTAGAATAGTAATTGATACCCCTACACTATCCAGTACTTTCCCTAATGCAGCAATTACCTGGAGTTAGAATAGTAATTGATATCCCTACACTATCCAGCACTTTCCCTAATGCAGCACTTACTTGCAGTTAGAATAGTAATTGATACCCCTACACTATCCAGCACTTTCTCTAATGCAGCACTTACCTGGAGTTACAATAGTAATTGATACCCCTACACTATCCAGCACTTTCCCTATTGCAGCACTTAGTTGAAATTAGAATAGTAATTGATACCCCTACACTATCCAGCACTTTTCCTAATACAGCACTTATTTGCAGTTAGAATAGTAATTGATATCCCTACACTATCCAGCACTTTCCCTAATACAGCACTTACCTGGAGTTAGAATAGTAATTGATACTCCTACACTATCCAGCACTTTCCCTAATAAAGCACTTTCCTGGAGTTAGATTAGTTATTAATACCCCTTTACTATTCAGTACTTTCTCTAATGCAGCACTTACTTGGAGTTAGAATACTCATTTATACCCTTACACTATCCCGCACTTACCCTAATGCAGCACTTACTTGAAGTTAGAATAGTAATTAATACCCCTACATTATCCAGCACTTTCCATTATGCAACACTTACCTGGAGTTAGAAAACACATTTATACCTCTATACTATCCAGAACTTTCCCTAATGTAGTATTTCTATGGAGTCAGAATAGTAATTAATATCTTTAACCATTCCAGCATTTTCCTAATTATAGCACTTTCCTGGAGAAAAGAAATATTTGATCACGGTTATTGCATTTGTAATTTGATTTACCTTCCAAGATTGGTGTGTTTTTCTTCTTTGGTTGTCTGATTGGGTTGGATTTAATTTTCCTAGGGTATTTCAAAAGTTGCTTTGTAATCTATGCACAGAAAAAATAGGATTTTGAATGTTTTTACTTTGAAAATTGGAAAATGTATATATATCACTTCAAAGGTTTATTTTAGAGATTATTTACGCATTTAAAAATATGAAAAATATCTTACTTTGAAAAACTTTTTAATATTGATGTATTCAGTTTTCTATTGAATCAGTACGATTCTCTGGTGTTTTGATGGCTTTCTTTGTTGTCAGCTCTGTTAATAAATACGATATATAAAATTTAAGTATTTTAACATTTTTTAAGGATTTTAAAAATAATAATATTTTTTTCAAAAAGTATATATTTACCGGTTAATAAATATTGAAGAGGAATGTCGTTTTTAAAACGTAATCCTTTCTTTGGTGATGTTATTGTATGAACAGAGTTTGTAGGATTTGTGCTATTTAAAAAAATAATTGCATTCTGTTATCGTAAATTCTTTTTAAATATTGTATACATTTCAATTCAAATTGTATAATTAATTTAATAAATAGTTTTCGAATAAAAATGATTTAGGCTTTGGTATATATATATCAAATTTAAAATTATCATTTAAAAGACTATTAAGTAATTATTTGACTTAATAATTGTTCAAACTTACTTGTATTGAAGTGAAAAATGGTCGAAAAAACGCTACTGCTTTAATTAAGTAGAAGGGTCAGAGGGTCAGCTTTTGACGTCTGCTTTCTCTGGGAGTTGTTAACCAACTGATTATAAAATGGTGTCTCGCTTGTATTTATAACATTTTTACAAGTATATTATTTATTGATGAGAAATATCTCGTTAGTAATCTTTTTTAAATATCTGTATAATAATGTGGAAACAAATAATTTAATTTATTCAGTGAAAAAGTTTAGTTTAGTGATAAATCATGAAAATTGTTTCGTTTTGGCATCCATTTTGTTTGTATTGTTGTGGTTTGATTTCATGAAAAGAGTTGAAGGACTAATAAAGTAATAGTTTAGTTACAAATGAATTCTAAAGGAAAACGTGTTTTTCTCTAATGTTAGTTTCATCGTTAAATTTATTTTTTCATATGTTAAATATATTTATTTGTAATCGTCGTTTTCTTAAAATATGTACATTTTCCACAAATATTAGTATTACTTTTTATACTCGAGTAGTAGGTTTAATACTCGAGTATTAATTTTTAAAAATCGGTAGTATTTTGTAAACGTGTGAAAAACTATTAGTTAGAGATATATCATTAGATTATAATCTTTTTGGCATCTATTTTGAATGTTTCTTGGTTTGATTTCATGGAAAGAGTAGAAGGACATAATAATAAATCCAATAGTTAAAAAACGATTCAAATGGCAGCTATGTGTTTCTATAATGTTAGTTTCATCATTAAAACTATTATTATTCTTGTTAAATATATTTTTATTTAATTGTCGTTTTATTAAAATCAATTTTTTTAATATTAGCATTAATTGTAATACTCGAGTATTAATTTTAATACTCGAGTATTATTATTTTTTAAACGGTAGTATTTCTTAATATAACGTTTAGTTTTTTCCCACATTTTAATACACTTCCCCACCCAAAACCCCTATTTTCCCTGGATCCCGTCCCAGGATTTATTTGACAAAAAAAATATATATATTTGCGTTGTAATGGTATGCGTGGTAAAAGATATCGTTGTAATAGTAGTTTACTATTAAATACATGGTATTGCGTTGTAATAGTATTCGTTGTAAAATACTGCGTTGAAATATTATTTGCGTTGTAAAAAATGCGTTGTAAAAGTATGCGTGGTAAAAGTATGCGTTGTAACGTCATACATCCGCCGAAGAGAGAGTGTGAGCAGGCCGAGGAGAGAGGGTGAGCAGGCCGAGGAGAGAGGGTGAGCAGGCTGTGGAGAGAGGGTGAACAGGCCGTGGAGAGAGGGTGAGCAAGCCATGGAGAGAGGGTGAGCTGGCTGCCGAGGAGAGAGGGTGGGCATGCCGTGGAGAGAGGGTGGGCAGGCTGTGGAGAGAGGGTGGGCAGGCAGAGGAGAGAGGGTGGGCAGGCCGTGGAGAGAGAGTGAGCAGGCCGCCTAGGAGAGAGGGTGGGCAGGCCGAGGAGAGAGGGTGGGCAGGCCGAGGAGAGAGGGTGAGCAGGCCGAGGAGAGAGGTTGAGCAGGACGAGGAGAGAGGGTGAGCAGGACAAGGAGAGAGGGTGAGCAGGCCGAGGAGAGAGGGTGAGCAGGCCGAGGAGAGAGGGTGAGCAGGACAAGGAGAGAGGGTGTGCAGGCCGAGGAGAGAAGGTAGGCCGTGGAGAGAGGGTGAGCAGGCCGAGGACAGAGGGTGAGAAGGACGAGGAGAGAAGGTAGGCTGTGGAGAGAGGGTGAGCAGGCCGAGGAGAGAGGGTGAGCAGGCCAAGGAGAGAGGGTGAGCAGGCCGAGGAGAGAGGGTGAGAAGGCTGAGGAGAGAGGGTGAGCAGGACAAGGAGAGAGGGTGAGAAGGCTGAGGAGAGAGGGTGAGCAGGACAAGGAGAGAGGGTGTGCAGGCTGAGGAGAGAGGGTGAGCAGGCGGTGGCGAGAGGGTGGGCAGGCCGAGGAGAGAGGGGGAGCAGGCCGTGGAGAGAGGGTTCCACATTTCCAAGATGCTGCGGTGACGAAGGATGCATCAACTGCTGAAGCTATGAATCAAAAGGTGCTATTGTTCAATAATGCACACTGTTTGAAACTACCCAAAATAGAAGAGAACCGACATTTGGGCCTAATTGATGTTAATAGCTTGGAGATATTTGTGGTCCTTGTAGGAGGTGAAATACCCCTCTTAAGCTAAAACCGGGAGGCGCTTCAAAGTCCATGGGAATTATTGAATGAAGGAATCGGGCAGCTATCACCAACTTGTTCCCAATCGGCATCGCTTGCTGCACCCTGGATCATTTAAATGTATTTTGTTGCCCTTTGTCCTGATGAGGCCTAATACTAATTGAAAGGCCGAAACGCGTCGACAGTTATTATTAATTTCGGCACCTGGTTTTGATTTGGAAACTGAATGGATATATTTCCCAGGAGCATCATTGGTTGTTGAAGCCAAAAAATCAATTGGGCTTCCTTTGCTTCTTGCTAATTTGGTGTCAGAAAAAGGAAATAAGGCCGAGAAAAGACTGTTGTATCTTGTATTTCCTTGTGATGCTGTATGTTCTATGTGTCACACTGTGCTCACTGGATTCCAGAGTGTGGAATCCAGGGAGCAGTCCAGAGAGATGTACAGTTGCTGAAGGAGTTGGTCCTTGGATACCTCTGGGGTTGTTATACTGAATAAACTACTTTTCCACTTAAACCACTGTACCTCAAGTCATTTCAGTGGCCACGAGGATGAGATGGATTTGAAGAATCAAATGAAGAAAATCGAATTGATGAAGTGAAATTTTCTTATGAAGATTGAAGATTTTCTACAACCCCAGATCAAGGCTGAACATGGTATGAACTTTCAAAATACCTGATAAATATAAATATATACAATTTTTCCTCTCACATCTTTTTAAAAATTTTGCTAAGCGCTCTATTTTCATCTCATATTCAAAACTTTAAAATATCTTATTTTGCGCAAAAAACTTGGACTTATGCAAGAAACCTTCATTTGATAAAACAGTTTATATACTATTTTGCGCAAAATAGCGTTTTTTTTAAATAACATATAGTAATTTGCCTTGCCTTGAGTCACAATAAAACATCGTAACTGAACTTCAATCGTTACCGTTTTAAAAAATGCCGTGTTGATCTTCAACCATCTCCACGTCACAGCGAGATCATTCCGCTCGTCACAGCTTTCTTCTCTGTGCTGCGATGCCTTGTATCAACACGTCATCACGTTCACGTTGAATACGCTATCCACGCACGGCGGCGGCCATCTTGAATCTCTATGGTAACTATCCGATGCATGTAACTCGCTAGCTGCTCTCTTCGTGAATTGGATTATATACAGCAGCGTTCATAGAAAACGATTAAAAGGCAAATTTCTACAGACATTTAGAAACGAAGAAAAATTTAAAAAAAAGCGCAACTAATAACAAAGACATTTTTAACACAATCTATATTTTTACCATAATACGGACCTTGCATGAAATGAGACAAACTTCAAGCAACTATTGACAAGTAAACTTTAATCTGCGCTACTCTGACAACGGTGACTACATTATTTATTTTAATTCATTTTATTTCTCATATGTACTAAGTGATATTTATTCTGATATTTACATTCTTTTATTAACATGGATGTTTCTTCTTCAGTGGTTGCACCTCCTAAGTTTTTACAAAGTCCAGGTCCTCCTTCAATGAATTGGGAAGATTGGTCAGAGTCCTTTGAGACCTATTTAGAAGCAATTGGTGGTGATGTATTTTTACCATCTAGGAAATTAGCTTTATTAAAACACAATTTAGGAGTCGAAGGCAGGAAAGTTTTAAAAACTTTACCTGTAATGAATCGTGTTGTTTCAACAGTTGTTGACAATGATGGAAGTAGTGAAACTAGTGAAACGAGTTCAAATGATACATCCATTGATGTATATTCTGATGCTTTAAAAGCTTTAGAAGAAAACTATGGGAAGAAGACTAGCATTGTAATTGAAAGACTCACATTTTTCTCTAGAGCACAACTGCAAGGTCAAAATGTACAACAGTATGTAGCTTGTTTAAGAACTTTAGCCATCACATGTAAATTCAAAGATTTACATGAAGAGATCATTAGAGATCAATTTATAAATAGAGTTAAAAACATCAAAATCCAAGAGCGCTTACTTGAGCTCAAGAATCCATCCTTGCAGAAAACACTTGATACTGCTAGAAAAATGGAAAACACTTCCCATTATGTTAAAGAGTTAAGCTCTTTACCACAAAAAGACAAAGATGAATCTGGTAATGTTAATGCCTTAAGTAATGGTTACAAAAAAACAGACTTCAAAAATGATAACAAAAACATGAAAACTAATGTTTCCAAAAACAGAATTAGTTTTAACAAACGAATATGTTTTAGGTGTGGTAGCCAAAAACACACTGCGGATTTTATTAAATGTCCAGCTAGTAAAGTCACATGCATCAAATGCAAAAAAATAGGTCATTTTGCAAAATGGTGCAGAACTGGTGATAATAGCAATTGGAAACGTTCTGTTAATCTAGTGGAATCTCAAGTAAACAGTGATGATGATGAAAATGATAGCAATGAAAATGATATTGAAGTAATGGTACTGTATGATGATTCTGTAAATGATATTTCCGAAGATTACTGTCCTCCTAAATGTGAGGTGCTGATAAACCAAGTCTACATGTCACTTTGGGCAGATTCATGTTCGCCATACACTATTATTGATAAAAACATGTGGGAAAAGGGAAACAAATACACCTTAATATCCTCAGACGTACGACCTAAAGGATATTGTGGAATAAAATTACCTGTGTTAGGCTATTTTGATGCACGATCAACTTTTAAAGGTAGATCTTGTTCAACTAAAGTATATGTTGTCGAACAAGGACGAGCATTATTGAGTTGGAAAGATCTTAAAAAAATGGGGTTATTATTAAATCCCAATCATCCTGATCAAGTAGTGTTATATGAAGATTATCCTGAACAGGTATTATTAACTAATGTCGATTCTTCTTCCAAATGGGAATCTGCCTTTCCCAAATTGTTTAGCAAAGATTTAGGATGCTTAGTCAAATTTGAGCACAAGATTATTTTGAAAGCGGACAGCATACCTTCAGTTCATAAAGTAAGAAATGTACCATTTGCTTTACGAAATCCTTTAAAAGAAGAATTGAATAGATTGTGTGATGATAAAGTCATAGAACCTATTGAGGCCTCAGATTGGCTTAGTCCCGTTGTTTTGGCCCGCAAATCCAACGGCAAAATTAGGATGTGTGTGGACCTGAGAGATTTGAATAAAAATATTTGGGTTGATCGACATCCTCTGCCACACATCAATGAGATGATATCTAGTATCAAAGATGCTATGTATTTCTCGTCAATTGACTTGTCTAATGCATATCACCAAATCAAATTGCATGCAGAATCTAAGCATTTAACATCTTTCATTACGCCTGAAGGTGCTTTTCAATATCTTAGAATGCCATTTGGGTTGGCATCTGCATCTTCTGTCTTTCAGAGAGTCATGTGTAGTATTTTAAAGGATGAACTGAATGTGAGAATATTTCAGGATGATGTTCTTATTTGGGGTAAAGATGCATTTTCTCACGACAAAGCAGTACACAGTGTTCTACAGAAACTACAAGATGCCGGTTTGACTGTATGTGGTGAAAAATGCAAGTTTGGAGTGAAAGAAATTGATTATCTTGGACATACTATTTCCAATGAAGGTGTTAAACCTAAGATGAAATTATTGGATGCTATTGAAAAAGCACCTCATCCTATCAATAAAGATCAGTTACGGTCATTTCTGGGACTTGCAGAATACTATTCTAAATTTGTCCCAAATTTTGCTGATAAGGTGTATAATTTAAGGATGTTGATGAAAAAAGGTACTTCTTTTATATGGTCCACCTCATGTCAACAGGCATTTGACAATATCAAAATAGACATTACTAAAGCAGTTGCTCTTAAGCCTTATGATCCAAATCATGATTCCATAATTGTAGTGGACTCTAGTGCATATGGTTTAGGCGCTGTTCTGATGCAAAAGCACAGTGGAGTTGAACGCATTATAGCTTTTGCGTCTCGTACACTGAGAGGTGCTGAACCCTCGTATTCCGTAATTGAAAAAGAAGCTTTAGCATGTTGGTGGGGTGTAGACCATTTTAAAACTTTCATTTGGGGAACAGCATTTGAATTAAGAACAGATCACAGACCTCTCATTGACATATTTACCACAAAGGGTGCCTCAAGGGCCACACCTAGAATAGCAAAATGGTTGTATAGGCTACAGGGATACAATTTTCAGATTAACTATGTTCCCGGTCACAAGAATATCAATGCAGACTGCTTATCACGTCTTCCTTTACCTAGTGACAAGGATCATGCAGTTGAGGATAATGATGAATGGTTAGTAGCCAATATTGAAGAATCGTGCAATAGTGCATTAAGTAAACAAGAATGGGTTCAAGCTGTAGCCGATGACACTGTGTTGCAACAAATTATCAATAATCTTCATGTTGGGGTTGATTTATCATCTTTGGATAAGTCCATTCTGGCTGATTATAAGATGGTTTGGCCGGAGTTATCTTTTTATGATGGCATACTTAGAAGAAGTGACAGATTGGTTGTACCTTTAACATTACGAGACAAATTGTTGAGTCTGTTACATGAAGGACATAGTGGAATGACTAGCATGAAAAGGAGAGCTAGAAATGATTTTTGGTGGGTCGGTATGGACAAAGACATAGATAGATGTGTTCGGAATTGTTTAGCATGTATGTGTAGTGATAAATCCCACAAATCTCAAGAAACCACTATTTCTGCAACTCCTTTTCCGGACAGACCTTGGGACAAAGTCGCTATCGATATTTGTGGTCCATTTCATGTTAAAGGAATTGAAAATAAATTTGCAATTGTTTTAATGGATTTTCACTCAAAGTGGCCTGAAGTAGCTTTTGTAAAGGACATTAAGGCTTCCAATGTGATTGAATTTTGTGAGGGAATTTTTCGTAGAGAGGGCTATCCGAGCATGATCATATCAGATAATGGTCCACAGTTTATAGCTGAAGAATTTTCTGTTTATCTAAACCAAGTAGGTGTGAAACACATAACCACCTCTGTGTATAATCCAAGAGAAAATGGTTTAATAGAAAGATTCAACCGTGTGTTGAAAGACTGCATTCAACTCGCTAGCAATAATGATGATAATTGCAAAGATGCTGTTAAAGAAATGTTATGGTGTTATAGAAATACTCCTCATACAGCCACAGGAAAGTCTCCTTTTTCTTTGTTAAAAGGGCGTGTGGCTGGGTCTAAAGTCAAACCAAAATGGATGTAAAAAAACAGCGCAGAAGGAATTGATGGTAAGAAACTGTTGAATAAAGTTCAACAGTATCAAAACAAATACGTACACGGTCATAATGCCAAAATTAATTGTAATGGCAGAGCATTTAAGGTTGGTGATTGGATACGCTCACAACTAATGGGGAATCGAAAACCTGGTTCTTCCAAGTGGTCTAAACCTAAACAAATCATTTATGTAAGTGGAAACATAGTAAAATTAGATGATGGTAAGCAATGGAATGTAAGAAGCATAACGAAATGTAATGATCTGGAAAGCAAACAAATTGAAGGTCAGAGGAATGGGTCATCAAAAATATCTGCAGTGAAAAGAGATGATGTGCCTATTTCTGTTTCTCTTTCAACTAGGCCTAAGTGCAGACCATTGTGGATGAAGGATTACATATGTTCGTAATTTAAGTGCAGACCATTGTAGATAAAGGATTACATATGTTCGTAATTTAAGTGCGTCATAAGTGCATACAATGGAGAATTTAAGTTTATACCACACTATATTTATTTTCTTTCTATTTTATCTTTTTGTTTATGTTATCTTTATTTTGTATTTTTATAGGAAGGGAGATATGTTGTATCTTGTATTTCCTTGTGATGCTGTATGTTCTATGTGTCACACTGTGCTCACTGGATTCCAGAGTGTGGAATCCAGGGAGCAGTCCAGAGAGATGTACAGTTGCTGAAGGAGTTGGTCCTTGGATACCTCTGGGGTTGTTATACTGAATAAACTACTTTTCCACTTAAACCACTGTACCTCAAGTCATTTCAAAGACAATGCCATGTTTTCCTTGTAAATAACCCATCGGGCTTCTTACATAAACTTTGGATTAAGGGTCCACAACAATAAGACATTTGGACCACCTGGATTTAGATTACAAATTTTGTTTTTTGGAATTTCACACGTCAATCCTTACAAGATTAAATATTGTTTGGTCGACTGATTTATATTTAGAATGTATAAAATGAAAAAGGATCTTTAAAACAATTCACAAACTATATTACTGTTTTGTTGTGTGGTTTTTTCTTTATTTATTTGTACTTGCATTTTGGTAATAACCATCGGATGAACGTCCTAACAAATGAGAGATATATATCATACAACTTAGGTTGTGAAGAGACAAATAATTGACAGTCTTTGTTCTCAGAATTAACTTTTTTTGTAGTAAATACCTTGGCATCACCTTTTTTGTAATTCATTCCGTGGAGAGAGGGTGAGCAGGCTGTGGAGAGAGGGGGAGCAGGCTGTGGAGAGAGGGGGAACAGGCCGTGGAGAGAGGGTGAGCAGGCCGCCAAGGAGAGAGGGTGGGCATGCTGTGGAGAGATGGTGGGCAGGCCGTGGAGAGAGGGTGAGCAGGCCATCAAGGAGAGAGAGTGGGCAGGCCGTGGAGAGAGGGTGAGCAGGGCGAGGAGAGAGGGTGAGCAGGCCGTGGAGAGAGGGTGAGCAGGCTGAGGAGAGGTGGAGGGTGAGCAGGCCGTGGAGAGAGGGTGAGCAGGCCGAGGAGAGAGTGTGAGCAGGCCGTGGAGAGAGGGTGAGCAGGCCGTGGAGAGAGGGTGGGCAGGCCGAGGAGAGAGGGTGAGCAGGCCGAAGAGAGAGGGTGAGCAAGCTGTGGAGAGAGGGTGAACAGGTCGTGGAGAGAGGGTGAGCAAGCCGAGGAGAGAGGGTGAGCAGGCCGAGGAGAGAGGGTGAGCAGGACGAGGAGAGAGGGTGAGCAGGACAAGGAGAGAGGGTGAGCAGTCCGAGGAGAGAGGGTGAGCAGGCCGAGGAGAGAGAGGTGAGCAGGACAAGGAGAGAGGGTGTGCAGGCCGAGGAGAGAAGGTAGGCCGTGGAGAGAGGGTGAGCAGGCCGAGGACAGAGGGTGAGAAGGATGAGGAGAGAAGGTAGGCCGTGGAGAGAGGGTGAGCAGGCCGAGGAGAGAGGGTGAGAAGGCTGAGGAGAGAGGGTGAGCAGGACAAGGAGAGAGGGTGTGCAGGCTGAGGAGAGAGGGTGAGCAGGCGGTGGCGAGAGGGTGGGCAGGCCAAGGAGAGAGGGGGAGCAGGCCGTGGAGAGAGGGTGAGCAGGCTGTGGAGAGAGGGTGAACAGGCCGCGGAGAGAGGGTGAGCAGGCCGCCAAGGAGAGAGGGTGGGCATGCCGTGGAGAGAGGGTAAACAGGCTGTGAAGAGAGGGTGAGTAGGCCGTGGAGAGAGGGTGGGCAGGCCGTGGAGAGAGGGTGAGCAGGCCATCAAGGAGAGAGAGTGGGCAGGCCGTGGAGAGAGGGTGAGCAGGCCGAGGAGAGAGGGTGAGCAGGTTGTGGAGAGAGGGTGAGCAGGCTGAGGAGAGGTGGAGGGTGAGCAGGCCGTGGAGAGAGGGTGAGCAGGCCGAGGAGAGAGTGTGAGCAGGCCGTGGAGAGAGGGTGAGCAGGCCGAAGATAGAGAGTGAGCGAGCTGTGGAGAGAGGGTGAACAGGTCGTGGAGAGAGGGTGAGCAAGCCGAGGAGAGAGGGTGAGCAGGCCGAGGAGAGAGGGTGAGCAGGACGAGGAGAGAGGGTGAGCAGGACAAGGAGAGAGGGTGAGCAGGCCGAGGAGAGAGGGTGAGCAGGCCGAGGAGAGAGGGTGAGCAGGACAAGGAGAGAGGGTGTGCAGGCCGAGGAGCGAGGGTGAGCAGGACGAGGAGAGAAGGTAGGCCGTGGAGAGAGGGTGAGCAGGCCGAGGAGAGAGGGTGAGCAGGCCATGGAGAGAGGGTGAGCAGGCCGAGGAGAGAGGGTGAGCAGGCCGAGGAGAGAGGGTGGGCAGGCCGAAGAAAGAGGGTGAGCAGGACGAGGAGAGACGGAGGGCAGGCCGTGGAGAGAGGATGAGCAGGCCGAGGAGAGAGGGTAGGCCGAGGAGAGAGGGTGAGCAGGATGAGGAGAGAGGGTGAGCAGGCCGCCGAGGAGAGAGGGTGAGCAGGCCGCCAAGGAGAGAGGGTGGGCAGGCCGCCATGGAGAGAGGGTGAACAGGCCGTGGAGAGAGGGTGAGCAGGCAGCCGAGGAGAGAGGGTGGGCAGGCCGTAGAGAGAGGGTGAGTAGGCCACCATGGAGAGAGGGTGAGCAGGCCGTGGAGAGAGGGTGAGCAGGCCGCCATGGAGCGAGGGTGAGCAGGACGAGGAGAGAGGGTGAGCAGGACGAGGAGAGAGGGTGAGCAGGACGAGGTGAGAGGGTGAGCAGGACGTGGAGAGAGGGTGAGCAGGCCGTGGAGAGAGGGTGAGCAGGCCGTGGAGAGAGGGTGAGCAGGCTGAGGAGAGACGGAGGGCAGGCCGTGGAGAGAGGGTGAGCAGGCCGAGGAGCGAGGGTGAGCAGGACGAGGAGAGAGGGTGAGCAGGCCGCCGAGGAGAGAGGGTGGGCAGGCCGTGGAGAGAGGGTGTGCCGGCCGCCGAGGAGAGAGGGTGGGCAGGCCGCCATGGAGAGAGGGTGAGCAGGCCGCCATGGAGAGAGGGTGAGCAGGACGAGGAGAGAGGGTGAGCAGGCCGAGGAGCGAGGGTGAGCAGGACGAGGAGAGAGAGTGAGCAGGCTGAGGAGAGACGGAGGGCAGGCCGTGGAGAAAGGGTGAGCAGGCCGAAGAGCGAGGGTGAGCAGGACGAGGAGAGAGGGTGAGCAGGCCGCCGAGGAGAGAGGGTGGCCAGGCCGCCATGGAGAGAGGGTGAGCAGGCCGAGGAGAGAGGGTGAGCAGGCCGAGGAGCGAGGGTGAGCAGGCCGTGGAGAGAGGGTGAGCAGGCCGCGAAGGAGGGAGGGTGGGCAGGCCTCCATGGAGAGAGGGTGAGCAGGCCGTGGAGAGAGGGTGAGCAGGCCGTGGAGAGAGGGTGAGCAGGCCATGGAGAGAGGGTGAGCAGGCCGCCATGGAGAGAGGGTGAGCAGGCCGTGGAGAGAGGGTGAGCAGGCCGCCATGGAGAGAGGGTGAGCAGGACGAGGAGAGAGGTTGAGCAGGCCGTGGAGAGAGGGTGAGCAGGCCGTGGAGAGAGGGTGAGCAGGCCGTGGAGAGAGGGTGAGCAGGCTGAGGAGAGACGGAGGGCAGGCCGTGGAGAGAGGGTGAGCAGGCCGAGGAGAGAGTGTGAGCAGGCCGTGGAGAGAGGGTGAGCAGGCCGTGGAGAGAGGGTGGGCAGGCCGAGGAGAGAGGGTGAGCAGGCCGAAGAGAGAGGGTGAGCAAGCTGTGGAGAGAGGGTGAACAGTTCGTGGAGAGAGGGTGAGCAAGCCGAGGAGAGAGGGTGAGCAGGCCGAGGAGAGAGGGTGAGCAGGCCGAGGAGAGAGTGTGAGCAGGCCGTGGAGAGAGGGTGAGCAGGCCGAAGATAGAGAGTGAGCGAGCTGTGGAGAGAGGGTGAGCAGACCGAGGAGCGAGGGTGAGCAGGCCGTGGAGAGAGGGTGAGCAGGCCGCGAAGGAGGGAGGGTGGGCAGGCCTCCATGGAGAGAGGGTGAGCAGGCCGTGGAGAGAGGGTGAGCAGGCCGTGGAGAGAGGGTGAGCAGGCCATGGAGAGAGGGTGAGCAGGCCACCATGGAGAGAGGGTGAGCAGGCCGTGGAGAGAGGGTGAGCAGGCCGCCATGGAGAGAGGGTGAGCAGGACGAGGAGAGAGGGTGAGCAGGACGAGGAGAGAGGGTGAGCAGGACGTGGAGAGAGGAGAGGGTGAGCAGGCCATGGAGAGAGGGTGGGCAGGCCAAGGAGAGAGGGTGAGCAGGCCGTGGAGAGAGGGTGAGCAGGCCGCCGTGGAGAGAGGGTGAGCAGGCCGTGGAGAGAGGGTGAGCAGGCCGCCATGGGGAGAGGGTGAGCAGGCCGAGGAGAGAGGGTGAGCAGGCCATGGAGAGAGGGTGAGCAGGCTGTGGAGAGAGGGTGAGCAGGTCGTTCATAAACAGAGAGAGGAAATGAAAGACACGAGAAAACAACGGTGTATACAATGCGGCCTATTTACAACGTGACGCATCTAAGGAGATGAGTAAAATCTTAAAACCCGGCATCACATTATACCTGCGTTAGGTATAATGTATGCAGGGTGGGAGTTCCCACGCAGGAAAGCCTCATAGAAGCGACGCAGTAAAATCTACAAGATTTCACTGCGCCACTTTTAGGATGCCACTTTTAGGTCAAAACCCTAGTGACGCAGTGTGTGGGAATCGGCCTCAACACACATTGCTGAAGTTGTGTCGTGCTTGCGACATGACTCCAGCAATGCTTGACTTTTCTGCCAACAGATGCGTCAGAATTTCTGACGCATCTGTCAATCCTTGTGCCATGGTGTGCCATATTGTAAATACGGCACATCCATGGTGGCACAAGCATTTTCTACTGTAGCGCAAGGAAAGTGACACTTTCTTGTAAATCTGCCCCTCAGTTTGTGCGGATTACGTCCACTGCACGCTGTGTAAAGACACTAGAGTTGCAACAGGGCGGTACCTTGGCACCACAGTAAATTATAGGTCTCGCCTTTCATTAAGGTAAAACCATTTGCTTTCAAATACAGTTTCATTAGCAAAGCAAATGGCTTTAACTTAATCAAAGGCAAGACCTATTGCATTTTTAATGCGTGTATAATAAGGATGCACCAGCTACGTCAGGGTGTGCGGATCCTATCCTCCAGAAAGGCATGCGCCGTTCTCGCACCCTTTAGCAGACCGCCTGAACCAGCATGAATCCTGGAGAGAAGGCAGAGGGAAAGCCTTGCGGGTCGTGATCAGTCAGAGATCTCTGCCAGAAAATAAACATGCACATACATAAATCTATTTTAAAATAACTTTTCACGCCCCAGACTGGTGCTGCAGCAGGGTGGTCAGAGGAATGGGTCCTTGGTGGCTGTCAACAGGCGTCAGGAAGGTGCCCCTGGGATGGCTAAGGACAGAGCTGGCTCTGCAACGACAGTATGTCAGTCCGAGCGCTGGCTCTCCAGGCAGCAGCAGTGAGGTGAGCTGGTGCACTATGGGCAGAGGTCTGTGGCGGCGTGCTGCCTCCTCCTCCAGCAGAGAGAGAACCCGGCTCACCTTCTGCGATCTGCGGAAAGTCGGGTCACCAGTCACCTCAGAAGAGGAGGGGATGTGAGCCGAGGAGGATGGAAACAAGCTCAGCAAAGCAACAGAATGCTTTTGGTGGCACGTGAAGGGTTAGACAGACCATTAAAAAGTATGTGTTATCGGTCTAGAACTTCGTAAATTCACCGGAATTAATATGCCGGCAAAACGGATAGCAATATGTACAATTATCAATTTTGAATTCCGCCTGAAGTTATCAGCAAAGAACGTGTACCCTGTTAAATCACAGCAAACCAATATAAAACATATACTCATGCCGGACTGATAAAAACAGAACCAACAAAAGGCGTGGACTCATCATGGTGGCGCCTGGGCCGTGGACCCGGGTCAGGTGTGGACTGCGGGGGTGTATTCGGAGCGGGAGAGGACACCGAACCCGGCCAAATGGAGCACACATAGGCACGGCCACGAGTGGGGCCCTATGTGGTGTGTGCGTAAAGTGGGAGTTGCGGAAACAACCAATATAACGAATATAGAGCAATTTGTGGAAAGCACACTGGTGAGCATAATGGGCAGAGACACTTTTTCAGAGATCTTTGTGGTGGAGCGGTCTCACCGTGCCTTGGCCCCGAAGCCGGTCCTGGGGGCCACCCCAAAGCCGGTCCTGGGGGCTGCCCCGAACCCAATAATTGCCAAACTTTGAAACTATAGGGACCGGGATGCTGCACTGCATAAGGCCAGAGAGATTTGGACTCTGCGCCATGAGGGCAGGAAGTAATCCATTTATCCCGACTTCACGCCACAAGTGCAGGAACCTTGCCGCCAGTTTGTGCCAGTGAAGAGAAATCTGCGAGAGTTAAAGCTTGAATATAGCATGATGTATCCCGATAAGCTCAGAATTGTAAATAAGGGAAAGACTCTCTTCTTTACGGATCCCAAGACAGCACTCCAGTTCCTTAAGCAAATATGAAAAGTTAAAGACAAAAGGGACCTCCCCAAAGGTAATATGAACTAAGATGAGGACGCTCCGAACCAAGAGGAGCAATGAGGTGATGGTAACATCAGAGCTGCCCCCAACTCCCCTGCTAAGTTGGGGATATGAGATCAGGGTGTGGAGCTGCGCTAAGCGCACTGCAAACAATGTAAGCACTCCATGGTTTTATCCTTTGCTGAGAGACGACTGTGAAAGTGTTCACCTGGTGGGGGAGAAGAAGATTGGACCTTCTTATGCAGCTACACGGATGGATTATTGGTAAGATGGTACGGAACCAAGTAGATGCTGAGCATGGACATACTTCCGTGCAATGGAGACGGGGAGGCGGGGATAGAACTCCTCTGAAGGGAGAGGACTCGATTATCCAAACTGGCCCTTGATGTTCTTAACGCGTAGCTAACAAGTGGAACCAAGAAATGTTGTTTGTGCACACAAAGTTAAGACCCCTGAGAGATAGTGTGTAAATGAAGGCTGAGATTAGGGAAGAGTGGAGACGGAGCAACATCCGCCCTCATGTGTGCACCACCTTACTTAGTTTACAGTACTTTTAAGTTACCGAGAGGGACATTTGAGGGGTACAGGGAGGGTGTAACAGCTATGCTATGCAAATTTTGGGAATGTATAGCATGGGTGGGATCCATAACAGGGTTGGTATTGTCTATTTAGTTTTGTTAGGTAGAAGTGTGTATGTTGACAATTTGGCTACTCGTAACTGCACCGCACACAAAGCATTGAGATCATGGAAGATACAAGAAAAGGAATGATTGATCCACACACAAAGCCGCAGATTAGACTCCTCACATGGAATGTTAGAGGGTTGAACGACCATAGGAGAATACGGAAGGTGATAGAATATCTCAAACGCTACACTGTAGATGGAGCAATATTACAGGAGACGCACCTGACCCCCAATAGTGATGAATTGACGCAATGTAGATTGCAAGGTCAATCAATCGATCAATCAAAATACTTTAATCAGCTTTTGTATAAAAAAATAAAAGTCCAAGTTACCTTGTAGCGGACGGATCCCATCCATGAATATCATTGAATAAATAGTTTTAATTCATTATAAAGTACATTAAAATATGGACATAAAAATGTATCTACATCACATATAAAAATCAAGAATGATCACACTTTCAGAACTACATCATATAAGAAATTTAGTCGCAGCTAGATCTAAGCCTAACTGCAACCTTTAAAAAGCTAAGAACGTGCCATAAAGTGGACCCTGAAAGCATGGCTAAAAAGGTAAAAGCAGGGCGCACATGTGTAAAGTTAGCTGGTTTTAAAATGGGGATTACAAACATTTCCCTCGGCACCTCATAACAACTACAAAACATTAAAAAATGAGTCATATCCTGAGGGGATTTGCCATCGCAACCGTATGGCAACAGTCTCACCTTTTCTACTCCCCCGCGGGTGGGCGAGGAGAAGGTGAAATAAATCAAAATGTAATCTTGTTAACCCCTTTCCTGCTGGCGCCGGCCAATGGCCGTCGCACACTGCCTTCGTAGTGCTGCGCACGTCCGTTGGCCGACGTGGCACCGCCCACTGTGCTAAACCGCCACACCACGGCAGAATTGCCGGCTCGGTTAAGTGATTAGTAAAAAACAGTCATGCATTTTGGGAAGCCCTAGGAGGTACAGTTCCATTGTGGGTACGTCTTAAGAATAATATATTTACGTACACTGTGCTTCATTAACTCACGCTCTTCCCTGTTCACCAGCCGCTGTCTAAAAAAAAGTCTCCTTGGCCCAAAGAAGATCTTTTCTTTTTTTGAATTCGGATTACTATAGAGATCCGCCCTACCAAGAGTCCTATATCCATCCCGGATGTATTTTAACTGAGGAATGTAGTGGGCTTGGTTCAGAGCCATACAATCCCTTAGGATCTCTCTATTTAGGGTGGTACCCTTGTTCAACCAGACTTTGAGCCAATGACAAAGGGGGCGAAACGACCACATGTCAATTTATTGCATCAGGATTTACCTCACATGCTAGAGGGGTCCTTATCTGGACTGACAATAAGGCAGGTGTGACGATAAAAAATGTACGCATTAGCCCAAGTGGTAGATTTGTGGTGGCCCGTTGTTATAAGGAATACTTAGCAGTCCTGTTGGTTGGACTCTATGGTCCTAACTATGATGAGCCGCAGTTTTACCACACACTTGGACGATGGCCTGCCTCAGATTTTTTTTGGGGGGGGGACTCCTTTAATTGCTTCCTGGACCCCGCTAAGGATAGATCAAGGGACCAGACCCGCAGACCGGCAGTGGCTGCAAAAGCCATCACAGATATAATGGACTGTTTGGGAATGGTGGATTTATGGAGACATTGCTTAAATACGGGGGCGGGTATATGCACTATTCCACCATACATGACATACCCACTAGGATAGATTACTGGTCAAGCTTTATGAGCCTAGTCCCTAGGGTTACCCAACAAGGACCTCTCCCACGTACATATTCAGAATACTCGCCAGTGATATTGACCATGGAGCTCTGACAATGCCAGACCTCTGCCTTTACTTGGCGATTCCCACCGTGCTCTCTCCTAGACTCCGCCTTTAAAGTGGAATTGAGCCAGCTAATAAGGGAGTTTTCTCAGGCAATGTAGGCTCAGTGGATACATGTGCTACGGTCTGGGAAACATTCAAAGTTTATATCGGGGGAATGGTTTTATCAAAGCACTCAGGGGTACTGAAATCCCTCCGGAGTAGGTGAACACTCCTAGAAAAAGAAATATCAGCGCTAGAAATGAAACATCAACGGTTGGGAGATAAACAAACATTAAGGTACATCCACGTTAGACTAGAAGAGTACAATGAAATAACAGCCCAGGAGTTTCAGCATATGGGACAGTATTCGGTAGCCAGAGCATACGGAGAAGGGGAACACCCAGGGGCAACGCTAGGAGCATTGGTGCACCCTAGGAGAGAGGTAGAGACTCTGTTGGAAGAGTTAGATGAAGATTATCAACTCCTACATGAGCCGCACCATATAGCCAAGAGATTTCGCAAATACTATGCAGAGTTACATAGGTCTTGAATAACCCCGGATGAGGCAGCCATGAATGACTATTTGGAGCACATTAAAATGACGTGGGAGCATCTGATGGCTCCGCTGCACCCGGAGGAGATCCGTGCAGCACCGGCGGGTATGCAACCTGGGAAAGCGCCGGGGATGGATGGCCTAACCGTGGCTTTTTATAAAGCGTATCAAGGTGTCCTGATACCACACTGAGTCACACTCTATGAAGAAATGGTACAGACCGGAATAATACACCTTTGAGGCGCGAGGCTCTCATAGTTGCAATACCTAAACCTGGTAAACCTACCAATGCCTGCTCCTCCTGTGGGCCTTTATCATTATTAAATGTTGACGTGAAAATATACGCTACAGTACTTGCCAATATGCTGGCATTGATATTACCAGGGGTGGTGGGGCCAGAGCAGTCGGGATTTGTCCCGGGTCGGAGTCTGAATACTAATCTTAGGACGCTGCTGGATGCACTACAGCTCCTGGATCCCGAAACAGAAGCGGCCGCAGTCTTTTTGGACGCCGAAAAGGCGTTTGACTCAGTCAAGTGGGTATTCATAAGAGCAAACTTTTTTTTTTTTTTGTAAACCTTTTTATTGGATTTCAATCTTATACATGTCATACAGGAGACACACTGTTTCAAGAGAGCAAACTTGAGACGAATTGGAGTGGGAGGAGTATTTCAACAATTGGTTAGGACACTGCACAACAAACCGGTGGCATGTATTCGTATTGGTGCAATAACCACGTCCCAAAGTTCGATTATCGCCCCTGCTATACGCTGTCATAGTGGAGCTCCTGCCGTACGCACTCCGAGAATATCATGGTCACAGAGGGCCGCGATCTTCGAGCTACAGACTAGTAATATCAGCATACGCCGACAACATGTTGCCGTATGTTAGGGAACCAGGGAAGAATCTTACGCTTATGTTAAGAGAAGTGGTACTATTTGGGGGTCTTTCAGGGCTAAAGGTTAACTGGGATAAGTCCATCAATTTTTCCATTTACCCCATCCACAACGCCACCAGTATTGGAATTCCCCTTACGATAGACGACAGAAGCAGTACGGTATTTGGGAATACAGATTCATACAGATCCAGCAATAGTCATACTTGAGAACTACGGTAAGGCAATACAAATGTTAGAAGAAGATGTGAACCACTGGGTCAAACCACCACTCTCTCTCATTGAGCGCATAGCTCTTATGGAAATGGTAGTCCTCACTAGGTTTCTGTTTCTGAACATACCAATTCTCCTGCCTAAAGCAATTTTTGCAACATTATGCAGTTTTCTGACAAAATTAGCATGGGCGGGAAAGTAGCCAAAGGTTCGGTGGGAGGTCCTCACTCTACCTTATGACCTGGGGGGTCTTAATGCACCAGACCTAGAATTGTACTATAAAGTGGTGCAACACGATCTGCCTAATCAGTGCTTGGAGAGAGACGCCGCACACCCCCACACACTCCCAAAGAAACTTTTCAAGGCTCCAACCCGCCAAATTGGAGTCTTTGATCCACTGAACACTACATCACATGCATGGTGGAGCTTGTGAGATAAACAAGGGGCACACTCGTGTATTTCCGCATGTTAAACTGGAGCAGTGCACCTGGCTCTCGTTAGTACTGGTAACAAATATGAGAACTGCCCTGCAAACGCAAGGGGTAACAGAGATGGGAGATCTTTTTCACAAAGTAAAGTTTGGGAATTGGAGGAATATCCCTGAGCAAGGCACCCGCCATCAGCCCTGACTCGATATCACTGCCATGAATTGAGAGAACTATTAGACAAGACTTGCAAGAGCCACCAGACATGGCGGCACATTCTGCCCTGAAACAGAAGAAGCCCCAGACAAGTTAGTAAGAGTGCTCTATGCTTACGCACAGGCAAGCGCAGACCCAGTGTGACTAAAGCAAGATCGGACTAGCCGAGAGACTTGGGTGGGCCATAGAAGATAAGGTATGGCTGTCCTGCTGCGCTAGAACTAAGAAGGGATCTGTAAATGGGAGACACCAGTTGATACACTTTAAGTACATAAACCGTGTGTATTATACGCTGGAAAGATTGTACTGATATGGCCTACGGGAATCTGCAAACTGCCTGCGATGCAGTGAGCAGGAAGAAGGGTTTATACATGCTGCTTGGAACTGTCCAGCGATACTTCAATTCTGGGAGGGAGTTATCCAGACATTGACGCGAGAACAGCCTCACTATACAGATGGAACCAATGCTACCAATGCTAGCTTTATTGGGAAACGATAAGGACCTAGGAAAATCGGTCAGGAAGCTAGTAGCTATTGGACTACTATTAGCTAAGCGCAGAGTAGCGATGCGCTGGGCAAGGGACCCTGCCCCAAAATTGGGGGATCGGCACTCGGACATGGCATACTGTAATGAATAATTGGACACTTTTAATGAGCTTCAGTCTGTGCAGAATCACCCTAGGGACTACTGGGCCCTTTATAAGGAATACTTAGTGGACAAAGACGAAAATGCCGAGGAGGAAGGGCACGCAGAGGGGCGATGCTGGACACAGGATACTAAAAGAGGATTGCAGGCTGCAGCTTGGTGGGCTATGGAATGGGGCTGTGGTAACACCAGACCCCTGCAAAGGACGAACGAATGTATGCAGTTGAAGAATGTACGGACAACAGGTCATGTGGGGCAGATGTGTGTGGGGATAGGTCTATCGAATGAATGTCAGCAGCAGAAAGGTATACTAAAGAGCGCCACTTACCACTGAATGCTTAGCAGCAGAGAGGAGCTGGATAAGAAAAGAAAGGAATCCGCTGAGAGTGTGAAACATTTTTCTGGACTATACAGCTATTTCTGATATTTCAGGAATTGCCTTAAATAAATTGAAGATCAAAACTACCTGCTTGTGGAACGGTGGAGGATGAGTGGAGCCTGCAACCTGCAACCAATTCTCAATTGCATTTTGTATTTGTTGGACTGGTAATGGTGAGCCGCAGCACAGTGAACATGAAATGCAAAGTGCCACAGAAAGAAAGTGCTTGTAGCTACTAAACAAAAAGGTTTAGGCGATCCTCTAAACCAAAATGTTTGTTGATCCTCAGTTACAATTAACATACATACACTGTTGTTCCTGTGTCTTAGTAAGCATGTAAGGTAGCGCAGATGGTTAAGGCATCCACTGCGGAGATCTGCAGCACGCAGAGCACAGGCTTGAAGCCTTTTAAGATGCGACACATCCTCGACCCTTCTTTTGTGAAGGCGTCCCCTCCCTATGATGGGGAATGCTATACAACACATGGATTGGAGTATAATGGACATAATGTGTGGATATTCTTAAAAGGGTTGATGCGTGTCTGTGTCTGTTTTGTATTTCCAAAATGCTTGCAGGTATAATCCTATGTACTGTTCATCCCACTAAAATTTAAGGGGCAGATTTACAATAACTTACGCATCCCCAGGGATGCGCCAGTTATTGTGCGCCACAGCTCCGCCACCCATGGTGCACCGCATTTACAATGCGGCGCACCATGGGGCAAAAACGGCACAGATGCGTGACACATCTGTGCCGTAAAGGCGGCACATTGCTGGAGTTGCGACGCAGCTCCAGCAATGCTCTGGGGGGCCCTATCTGTCCAATGCTGCGTCAAGCCTTATGCCTGCTTCATGCAGACGCAGGGTTTTGATGCAGCATTGGCCTAAAAGTGACTGAGTGAAATCTTGTAGATTTCACTCAGCCACATTTAGGAGGCGTTCCTGCTCCGGAACGCCTCCTTATGGCGCTGGGCTTTACAACATGACGCATCTCCCAGATGCGTCACGTTGTAAATACCCCTCACCATTGCGCATCTTTTGCGCCGCCGTTGCGTCACAAAAGCGACGCAATGGCGGCGGGAAAGAGGCGCAAGGGGCTTGTAAATCTGCCCCAGATCTTTTCAGTTGCATTTAGGAACCAAACTGTGTTGTTAAATGAAACATACGGGAACCTTACTTAGGCAGAATGAAGTCCTGCATGAACCAAGAAGAGGTAGACGAAGGGTTCCTGCTGCTCAGGCGTCGTCAGTGCAGTGACTCGTAATAATGATCATTTTATCTGAGCATGGTCCTTGAGAGATCGACTCTCCTTCCAAAAGCCCCCCCTCCATCAGTGCTAGCAGTGACGCCCAGCTCGGGTTTATGCATATTTATGGAAAGACCAGGATGCCATGAGCTCAGGTGCAAGCAAAGGAAATCACCAATTTGACTGTTGTTGGGCTGCTAATATTCAGTCATTTACAGGGTCAACGGGCCCTCACAGTCCTGGGCCCCTGTGCCACTGCACCTGCTGCACCATTGATAAAGTGCACAGAAGCATTAAGAGTCAGCACGCACCAGCAGGAGTGTGTGATGAATGGACCGAGAACAGCAGGAGCTTCTGCCGTCCGCTGGGAAAACACGACCATGGACTTAAAACACAATATTATCTCCAAGCCCAAGGCTGAAAGAGATATCTTCAATCATGAGGAGCACAAATAAATGAATGCTTGCAGTGATTCATTTGTTTAAAAAAAAACCTGTGCCGGTGCTCAAGCCACTGCTGTTGCTGCACACGTGCAAAGCTGGCGCTGCACCATTAGTGTAGTGCCCTATTGGCTAGTTCTCCTGCTGGGGGAGTAAATCATTAGGGGCCCCTTGTACAAAGCATTTTTGCAGTCGGAAACGCCCAACCGCAAAAATGCTTTCACTAATGTACCAAATAGAAATTGTGATTCAGTAACACGCTACCTACACGCAATTAGTGTGTGCGATTTGGTATTTAAAAGGGGCGTGTTTACGTCATTTATTCCAATTACTGAATCTGAATGGGCTGTATGAAAGTTTTGCGACCGAATTAAGGTCACATTTTACTGACTCCCTGAAGGAGGTGGTAACCCATTTGCAAATAGGTAGGGGTCCTTTAAAGAATGGAAAACAAATATTTGTAAGAGCAGGCGGCTGTCCCACGGACCCCACTGTCTACTCTTAAAAAATTAAACGAAAAAGCTTATTTTCTTTCTTTTTAAATGCATCCCATTATCCTTTCAGGAAAACGGGCTGCATTAAAAAAAAATAAACAGACTGCTTTATTAAAAACCAATCATAGACATGGTGGTCTGCTGTCCTCAGCAGGCTGCCATCTCTGTGATGGCTGTGATTCCTAATGGGTCTCAAATTGCGACCTACCACACTAATATGCATGAGGTAGGTCTATTTGTCACTCGCTAGCAATCGCTAATGAAACTCAAAAGAGTTTCATACATTAGGAATTCCGATTTCCAAATTGCGAATCAGAGAGAATCACAAATAGGAAAGCGGTATTCCTGGCGCTAGTACATCCTGCCCTAAGTCTGGTTTTATTTTGCATTGTTCGAATGAGGAAAGCAAAAAAGGGCTGGGATGAAAAAAATAAATTAAAAAATCAGTCTGGACACAGTACTAACTCCTTACAAGAGGTAAATCAAGTTATACCTGGCGGCACACATAGATACGGAGCTACTTGGTGGGTTCGCTGCTTTCCAGTTGGTTGCGGCAGCACTCTTCACTACCGAAGCCTGAGTGCTGTAGAGCTTACAGAGCGACAAAAAAATAAATGTGCGCCCTGTAGGAGGGGATCTTAAATGCAAAGAATGCTGACACGAACCCATTGAAATGAAAGATACAGCAGGATTTATTTAGGAAAAGATGTCTAAATACATCTACAATAAACACAGTTCAACTACTAACTCTTTTTTGTGTTCAAATCTTTTTTATTGAGCAATAACAAAGATGATAACGGCCATAAGGCATCAGTAGAATTACAATCGTATTGTAATAATGCCGCAATCAAACATGGATCAGTACATATAAAACAATACATACATACAGTAAAGGAAAATAAAGTATATTGAAAACACGAAATTAAACATCAGTCCGGATCTGCAAAATAGATGCGATGAATGAATAAACACAATAATATACCAACATTGCATTCTTACGGTTGTACACAGTTCCGTAGAGCCCTCCATCCAAATCTAGCCATATACTACCATGTGTACTTGTATACTTTGTATACTTTGTCGTCCCTGCACAGTGTGTCTAAGGCTGTCAAGCCCATGGGCACAGGTTATAACCAGTACAGTTCATGCAGCGGGCACCCACACTTTACTAAGTATAGACCTCATCAGTTAGTACTTCAAGGTGGGTCGAAGGTGAAGGAGGCCTGATCTAAGGAAGACCATAGTTTTTTGTTGGTGACTTGCCATGGTGATGAGTGTAGAGCGGGATTGTCCGTGCCCCTAATGCAGGACAGCCATTCCCTCCAGGCATTGAAAGAGACCTCAGCCGTTGATTTCCAATTGCATAAGACCACCTTGCATGCTAATGTTAGGAAAAGATCCAGGAGCTGGCGGTCATGGTCCCCCTTTAATAGTGGATCTAAGGCTCCCAGAATAATGTAGATGAATTCCCTTGCAGGGTGTATGTCAAACGTGTGCCCAATGTAATCAAAGATTTTAGCCCAAAATGTGTGAAGCGTGGGGCAATCAAATAACATGTGTGGAAGGTCACCAATGCCCGAGGAGCAATTCCAGCAAGTCGGTGAGTCTCGCAAGCCAACCTTAAATAGTGGCTGTGGGGTCCAGAATGCTCTGTTAAGAATCATATACTTGGTCTGTGATAGTATCGGCGAGACCTTGTGTGTGAGTGCTGATGCATGTATCCTGACCCAGTCTATGCTTATGCCAGTGTTATTTGGTTCTGATTCCCATTTGACTTCATTGCGCCTCATCAATTTCTTGGGTGTTGGTGCAAGGAGTTTATAAATTTTTGAGACAAAATGTCCAGAGGAGTGAAAGTGAGGGAGCATCAACTACTAACTCTTAAACATATGTGGTAAAAGGTATGATGGGAAAGGAAAAGAGCCCACGTTTTTTTCTGCAGCTCCAATGTTAATCATTTACAACAAGGGGTGGTGATGGACAGAGTCTCTGAATTAAGCAGAGTACTCTCACCCAGTCAAGAGATCAGGGCTAGATCCAACACCGTTTTTTAGCTCATTGCACCATCCCAGTTTCAGAACCTGGCTGTATGCAAATTAGTCTGTCCCTGGCCCAGTGCATCATGGGAACAGGGCAGACCAGACTACAAAAGCCAATTCTTACACTGTCCCTCACCACCCCTTGTTGTAAATATTTTTGTCCACCCTAAGCGTGGAAGGGTATACTCAGACATGAGTCCCTTGCTCATTGCACCATCAGGATTCAAGCAAGCCGGGCCGAAGACGGCTGTAATGCCAGAAACCGGTCCCCGGAAGCTTGTTTCCTTCCCAGTGTAAGAATTGGCTTTTGTAGTCTGGTCTGCCCTGTTCCCATGATGCACTGGGCCAGGGGCAGACTAATTTGCATACAGCCAGGTTCTGAAACTGGGATGGTGCAATGAGCTAAAAAACGGTGTTGGATCTAGCCATGATCTCTTGACTGGGTGAGAGTATTCTGCTTAATTCAGAGACTCTGTCCCTCACCACCCCTTGTTGTAAATATTTTTGTCCACCCTAAGCGTGGAAGGGTATACTCAGACATGAGTCCCTTGCTCATTGCACCATCAGGATTCAAGCAAGCCGGGCCGAAGACGGCTGTAATGCCAGAAACCGGTCCCCGGAAGCTCGTTTCCTTCCCAGTGTAAGAATTGGCTTTTGTAGTCTGGTCTGCCCTGTTCCCATGATGCACTGGGCCAGGGACAGACTAATTTGCATACAGCCAGGTTCTGAAACTGGGATGGTGCAATGAGCTAAAAAACGGTGTTGGATCTAGCCCTGATCTCTTGACTGGGTGAGAGTATTCTGCTTAATTCAGAGACTCTGTCCCTCACCACCCCTTGTTGTAAATATTTTTGTCCACCCTAAGCGTGGAAGGGTATACTCAGACATGAGTCCCTTGCTCATTGCACCATCAGGATTCAAGCAAGCCGGGCCGAAGACGGCTGTGATGCCAGAAACCGGTCCCCGGAAGCTTGTTTCCTTCCCAGTGTAAGAATTGGCTTTTGTAGTCTGGTCTGCCCTGTTCCCATGATGCACTGGGCCAGGGACAGACTAATTTGCATACAGCCAGGTTCTGAAACTGGGATGGTGCAATGAGCTAAAAAACGGTGTTGGATCTAGCCCTGATCTCTTGACTGGGTGAGAGTATTCTGCTTAATTCAGAGACTCTGTCCCTCACCACCCCTTGTTGTAAATACCAATGTTAATCGGGCACCACAAATAGCGAGCAGCACCTGGGCTGAAGATGGAAGCAAGTCCGTTCCACGAGGCGAGTACCTCTGTGCGCTGCAGAGGGGCTACGGGCTTCGATTTGTTAGGACTTTGGCACCTGCAAATAGGGGGCTGTGCTGAGAGCCCTAGCTGTGAGCTCAAAGTTGTTGTGACGTGTAAGTAGTAGTTTAGTGTGTGTTTTGTAAGACAGCGTGAGAGCGTTGCGGCTGTGCCCTCATGTAATGCATGAGAGAGGTGGTAAATGAATCCTATATTCGGTTGGTACAATAGAATCAACTAGCAGTGAGAAACGCTCAGCACATTTATAAAGAAATTAGATTAGTTGGTGCGTTTGTAGATTTGCCTTTTGATTGAAATTCTTCTCGCACACAGTACAGCGCAAAGGCTTTTCTCCTGTGTGTGTTCCCTTATAAGCAAAGCGCTGGGAACACTCAGTGCAGTGATAAAGCTTCTTTCCTGTGTGTACGATTTGATGCCGTACAAGGGATCCCTTATCAGCATAGCGCTTGGAACACAGAGTGCAGTGATAAGGCCGCTCTCCTGTGTGTGCTCTTTGATGCCGTACGAGGCCTCCCTTTTGAGAAAAGCGCTTTGAACACACAGTGCAGTGATAAGGTTTCTCCCTGGTGTGTTTTCTTTGGTGCTGTAGTAGATCTGCCTTTTGATTGAAGCTCTTCTCACACATGGTGCAGTGATGAGGTCTCTCTCTGGTGTGTATTAGTTTGTGCTTTAGTAGAGTTGTCCTTCGCTTGAAGCTCTTCTCACACAAGGTGCAGTGATGAGGCTTTTCTCCTGTGTGTATGCGTTGATGCTCATGGAGAATATTCTTTTGAGTGAAGCTCTTTGCACATACAGAGCAGTGATAAGGCCTCTCTCCACTGTATGTTCTTTGATGCTCTACAAGGCTTCCCTTATAAGCAAAGCGCTTTGAACACACAGTGCAGTGATACGGCTTCTCTCCTGTGTGTGTTCTTTGATGCAACACAAGGCTTTCCTTATAAGCAAAGTGCTTTGAACACACAGTGCAGTGATACGGCTTATCTCCTGTGTGTGTTCTTTGATGCAACACAAGGTGTGCCTTCTGAGAAAAGCGCTTTGAACACACAGTGCAGTGATACGGCTTCTCTCCTGTGTGTGTTCTTTGATGCAACACAAGGCTTTCCTTATAAGCAAAGTGCTTTGAACACTCAGTGCAGTGAAACGGCCTCTCTCCTGTGTGTGTTCTTTGATGCAACACAAGGTGTGCCTTCTGAGAAAAGCGCTTTGAACACACAGTGCAGTGATACGGCCTCTCTCCTGTGTGTGTTCTTTGATGCAACACAAGGGTTGACTTCCGAGAAAAGCTCTTCTCACACATGGTGCAGTGATAATGCTTTTCTCCTGTGTGTATGCGTTGATGCTCATGGAGAATTTGCTTTTGAGTGAAGCTCTTTGCACATACAGTACAGTGATAAGGTCTCTCTCCTGTGTGTACGCGTTGATGCCGTACAAGGGTTGCCTTCTGAGAAAAGCGCTTGGAACACACTGTACAGTGATGAGGCATCTCTCCTGTGTGTACGCTTTGATGAGGCATCTCTCCTGTGTGTTCGCTTTGATGAGGACTCTCTCCTGTGTGTACGCTTTGATGCCGTACAAGGCCTTTCTTTTGAGCAAAGCGCTTGGAACACACTGTGCAGTGATAAGGCCTCTCTTCAGTGTGTGTTCTTTGATGCTGTAAAAAAGTTCCCTTTTGAGTGAAACACTTTTTACACGTTTCGCAGGGATATGGCCTGAGGCTGGTGTGTCCTTTTTTGTGCCTCACAAGAAGTGTCTCATTGATAAATCCTTTGTCAGACACATTACAAGCAAAGCGTCTCTCCTTCATGTGCATTCTGCGCTGTTTTTTAAAGTCGATATTTTGAGTAAAATTCATCTTGCCTCCGGAACCTTTATGGCTTTCTTTCCCATTCATACTTTCTAGATGTGATTGTTGTGCTGCAAAATAGAAAAACATTGAAAATTACATGAAGAAAATATTTCTTGAAAAAGCTGCAATGTTATAATATGGAGAGGTGAACAGTTACAATGCAGAGAAAACAATGTATGTTCTAAGAAGAAGAGTCACACTTCCCTTTGAGACACAAATGGAGGCTAGTCCTCCTACACAAAGTGTGTTGACCTGGTCCTGCAGCAGGAGCATGCTGGGAAATCAAGTGATTCACAAGAACCACTGTTCGACATGGGGTTTCTGGTTGGCTAGGGTAGGCACCTAAGCCAGGCAGAATCCACCACTCTAGTCAGGGTAAGCCAGATACACACCTGAGATAACCTGCGCTCACCCTCTGGTAGCTTGGCGCAGCGCAGTCAGGCTAGTTTAAAGAGGCAATGTGCAAGGCATTTGTGCAACACACTCGCGCAGCAACACAGTGAGTAAACCACAAAAGGGAATCCACGCAGGATTAAGTAAAAATAGATTCTATATTGTACATCAAACAAGACCATAATGACTTAAATCACACCGTTAGTGCAAATAATGCAGGTTTGACAGAGAAAAACACACATTACTATGAAAACATAGGTCACAGCGAACCTGTGCTCCTAGTACACGTCATATGGTAACTGTAGTAAACGTGGTTGAAGTGACTGCATTTAGAAACCAAACTTAGGGCGCAGGAGCACCTACTAAACGCTAAACAGTAACTGAGCTTGCGTCTTACAGCTGTTCTCCTCTATGGACGGCCTGCGCCATTCTTGCGGTCATCTCCAGAGCAGAGACAATGCTGTGAAGGAGAGCAGGGCGGCTTTACCACTCTTCTGGACCCAACCCGCCTCACAGTACCTTTGTGGGTGCAGGGTCACTGTCCTCAGGGCATCTGTAACTTGCTAAAAATGTTTGACATGTCTCGGGAGTGGGACCCGATGTTGTGAGCTTCGTGCCGTATACACGTGAAAACCAGAGGGCGAGGCCGGCTGGAATTTGCCTCAGAATGCTGGCCTGCCACATGTTACAGAACAACGTGTTGTCGAAAGGCCCACCTTGAAGGCTATGTGCAGCTCCAGGAGCTCTGCAGCCTTAGACTCTGCACTGTACCACCTCAGAGCAGTACAAGCCTTCAGGACCGAGACCAGAGGGGCCACACTAGTTTGTTCTTGGTCGCATCCGACGATGGCGATATCTTGCCAGACTCCGGGGGTGAGGTTCACAATACAATTCAGCTGCAGTGAGCACGCTGGCTCAAGGACGTGTGTGTTTCTCTGGTAATGCCTCCAGGGGAAACAACGCTGTTCTCACTGGAGAAAAAACGCTCACCACATGCGGGTTTGTAAAACATGGAGCACTTCCCTAGAATGCACAAAGGCACTCCCCTGGTCAGAGCGCTGCACTGTAGGCCCATGATGCACTGTCCTGTAATGCACAAAGTTTTACCTTGTGCAGAAGGGAGCAATATATACTATTCAGTTTGTGTCTATCCTTACCTTGATCCCCCAAACTACTAGGGTCCACTGTTTTTTGTAATAAGTTAACGCCCAAGGTCCCTAGTGTACTACCTTTGGGACCCTTGTTTCTCATAACTATATGTAGCGCAATCCCACGATTGCAAGGGATTGTGAATCCTCACCCCTGTCTCAAGGGGTTTTTCCCAGCACCACCCTTTTGTTCCCTCCTTCCGCCCTTCACACACACTCTTGCGTTTCTTGTTGCTTAGGCTAGGCATGTCTGACCACCCACCTCTTTACACTCTTGACTATATTAACAAAATCCTAGAGGGCCCCTCACCTCTGACAGACTCAGTAGATACCCCAAACAAACCCAGTACCTCACTGGTCGAAGAACTGAAAAAAAAAATTAAAAAAAGAAATAAGACTAACTCTGATGATAAAACTCTTGACAGATTACCTAAAGGCTAATACCATCCCAGTTGGCCTGCAAGTTCGCAATATTCTGGGTGTCTTCACAGATAACTCGAAATACCTTAACGGCTTCAGCTATATCAGCACAACATGCTCTCGGCACTGGATGGTGCTGTAGTGTAGTTCCTATATTCCCAATAGGCTCTGCGCATTGGAATAACATAAACGATAGTTTAGACATAGGACTGAGGTCGACTAGGTCTCTATTGAATATGTTAGACTTAATTATGAATACCAGCTAGCTCAGAGGTCACTAGAAACTTTCTCGAGTGAACAGGAGGAGTTAACTTTCCTGAATAGACAAGAAGGGATTAGTTTCTGACAACCGCATAAACATGACAACTTTGCTCCCTCCAGAATAAAGAGTATATCTCCAGAGTCGTGTGAAAACAATAGACAGCTATTTCACTCAGTCAATCGTGCATGCTTAGTTTCACCAGAGTGCAGAGAAATAGAGAGACGGGCGTTTTCAATACAAGGTGTTATTTATTGAGCAGTCTTCTTTCTCATGCAAGAGAAATGAATTGCCACAATTGCAATACTTTTCATAAAGTAAAGTGCGTACAGTAAAAAGAGTATTATGAAATAATACTGTAAAAGCATTGATATGGTTTCTGAGCCATATGATCCTGGATAAAATGCATAAATTACATACAATGATAAAAGGTTGACTAAACGTGCTCAACTGGTGTTTCTAAAATACGCCTACCTCGGTGTACCTGACCTAAGCCTAATACGTGGGAAGGAGTAAGTAAGTTAAGATAGTTTTGCCAAGAATCTGCATCAAGAATTCTCTAAGGATCTAATCAGCTCTGTACCTTGTTTATAGAATGAAGGAGGTCTTGTATCTCTTTCTCAGGACTCGATCTCCCAGCAACCCGCAAGGGTGACTGGAAACACTGGAGCTAAATTTCTCGGCAGGAGAAAAGACAGCGTCTCTCTCAGTGCGTCAAATGGGAGGGTCGGCTTCCTTCAGCACTCGCATCAGCTGGGCGTCGGGCAAGTAGATAACCGCTCTGCTCCTAACCACCGTGTGTTTGCTTAAGGCAAATGCTGGTATATTTATACCTGAAAGGTGAAGAGTTTGACGAAAGGTTGGACATAAGACATCACTAAGAACTTACAGTTCTTTCTGGACTCCAGGAGTTCTTGCACAAATCAAAACAAAAGCAGGGGGAATTCCCGGGCTGCTAGAGGCTTGGTTTGTTTAAAGAACGCGTTGTACTTTCTAGGAGTCTATGGGAGTAGCCTTGCCGTATTTGGACTGCATTGGCTATGGCTAAATATGGATATGATTCTTATGCCTTTATAAGGATATTATTTGTTATAACCACATAAGGGCATGAATCGGGAATATTTAATTAGGGTCCTAGATACGTTTACAACATTGCTGGGGATTGATATTGCCACAGAAGAGCTACAAAAAGTAATTACTGAAATACGCGAACTTGAGAAACAACTCACGGATAAAAACACTAACACTGAGGCCAAAAAACGTCTTGAAAAAATACAGAAAACTATTGAGGACTTCCATAAATTTGAACTCAATAAAAAAACTATAAAAGTTCAAAAGGATATTAAAAGCTTCTCCCAAGAGAGAACATATCCATACCTCAGTAAAGACTATTACATCAACCGCTCCTACAGTGGACCTCAGAACCAAAGACCCTGGGATCGGTTCAACCGACGCCAAAACTTTGTGGGACTCTCCGAAAGCTCGGTAGATTCATCTGACCAGAGCGATAGCCCAGGCCCTTCCCACAGGAATTTTTTAGGCCGAGGCAGAGTCCAGCACGAACCTCTAGGAGTCGGGTGAGGAAAACAACCACAGAGATGGCCAAACCCTCCCAACCCCCCAGGCGAACGCTTTACCCGTCGGCAACACTACCGATGGTAACCAATGAACCTGTCAGTCTCAGTAATATAACTGAACAAGATAATGCACTTCTCCCTATTTTCAATCTTACCCAGCACACACTGCCCAGTGGTGAAATGTCACTGCTCAACAAAGGACTCTCATTTGTTCCTACCATTTGCCAGAACTACCTTGATACCCAAACCGAGCTACTTAGATTTTTCAGAAAAATCAGGCTTCACAGCTTTTTTCTTCTGAACCCATCACCCTTGAAGCATGCCAACACTCCCTTCAAACCACCCTCGAAATTTTCTCCCACTGGAGGAATGATTCCACCTGAAATTCCCACCTTCGAGAAACTGGTTCTGAATGACTTCACCACCCTGGAAAAACAGATATCATTCATTCCATATAACATTTCCATGAATGAAAAAAACGCCTTTGCATCTCTTAAAAACAACCCATCCCTTGTCATTAAAGCGGCTGACAATGGGGGTGGAATTGTGATCCAAGAACTAGACAACTACCGGAACGAAATCTTCCGTCAGCTCAAGAACACCAAACATTACTGTAAACTTCCAAGCAACCCGACAGAGGAAATACAAAAGATGATTCATGATGTCACTAACGAGGCACTCGAATCAGGATATCTATCCAAAAAGGAACATGAATTCCTTAACACAAGAGCCCCCAGAATACAGGTGATTTACTGCCTCCCCAAAATTCATTAAAATTCCGACAGTCCACCTGGTCGTCCGATTGTCTCGGGTGTGGCTCCATGTTAGAGCCCCTCGGACATTACATTGACTTCTTCATTAAACAGTTTGTCCCGGACACCCAATGCTACATAAAAGATAGCATGTCCATGATAAACATGATTGAGGACCATCCGTTTGACCCCACACCCAGCACCATGTGCACGCTGGATGTGGAGTCATTATATACCAACATCCCTCAATTTGAGTCTCTTCGGGTAATTGAAAAAGTTCTGAATACACGACCGCGCCCACATAATAACCCCTCACTATTCATTTTGCAACTACTGGAAATGTGTTTAACTAAGAATTTCTTTCTTTTTGAGGGACAATTCTATGGCCAGGTACGTTGAACTTCTATGGGAGCTATTTTTGCTCCCAACCTGGCCATTCTGCACATGTACCACATCGAAACATCATGTATCCTGACCCCTCGAATCCTTTCCAGAGTGGCATAGCCCTGTGGAAACGGTACATAGACGATATCTTTCTACTATGGACTGATTCTACAGACTATCTCATCCACCTACTACACTGGCTCAACAACAGTGGTGGGCTAAAATACACGCTCTCCATGAGTAAAGACTCGATACCATTCCTTGATCTTGAAATTAAACACACAGATTGCCGCCTGACCACTACTCTCCATCGTAAACCGACTGAGCGTAATACTCTGTTAACCTACAACAGCCATCATCCCCGTGCTTTGGGAGACTCCCAACCTTACTCTCAGTTCCTGCGTATCCGAAGGAATTGTTACTTTAAGGAAGATTATTTTAAGAAGGCTAACATTCTCAGCAATAAACTCAGGAACAGAGGGTACCCGAAAAAATTGGTACGCCATTCTCTAAAAAGAGCTTGGTACTGCCCCCGTGAGGTCTTGCTAGAACCCAAGCCCAAAAAGATCGAAGACAGACTCATTTGCGTAACTACTTTCTCACCAGCCTCAAACTCTATAAGGAAAAGCATACTGAAGCACTGGCCAGTACTGAATGCAGGGGAACTACAATTAGAACGCCCCATGTTCGCTTTCAAACGGGCCAAAAATATCAAAGACCACCTGGTACGAGCGTCCCTCCCACAACCCACACCCAAAGTTACATTAAAAGATGTATGGGGACTACCCGCACTAACTGGCCACACGAAATGTGGCAACTGTGTAGCCTGTGACTCCACTATTGAAGGCAAAACCTTTTCATTTGACTCAATCAAGTTCGAAAGAAAACAATTTACTAATTGTAATTCATCAAATGTTGTGTATGCAATCTTTTGCCCATGTATGAAAATATATATAGGTCAAACCACCCAGAAAATAAAGCTTCACATTGGGCAGCACCGGAGCAGAATAAGATGCAACACGGAAAACGCCCCCTTGGTGGAACACTTTATGGAAAAGGCACACAATGAAAGAGACTTGACTTGGACAATTATCACACAGATCAAACCACCACCACGTGGTGCAGATGTGTCACAACTTCTAAACAAGGAAGAGCTCCATTGGGGATTGGACAACACTCCTCTAACTGAATGTGCAAACATCCCCACGATATGTCTGGTTAGAAATCACTGTGTCAAAGAAGTTTTTCTGTCTCCATCTATGGATCGAAAATATTCTCTCAATGCGATCATCTGTCTCCATTTCCTAATAGTTGAATTGCCAATTTGAATGTACATTGTTAATACATTTTTGAATTTTTCACTGTAACTCACGTCACCACCACTACCACTTCACAACCTCTTATTTCTACACTCCAAGATGGCCACCGTGTCCTAGGTACCCGATTCCCAATCCAAAATGGCCACCACACAGTTATCGTGAGTCCCTCCTCTATTTTCCCAGACCACATGCCCAGTGCTAGCTTTTTTAACCGGCTCTCCCAGTACAGTTTAACAGCGATCCCCGCCAGAGATGCTGTGCACTGCGATCCTGCAACCGGTACAACTGTAAGTACATCAACCCTACCCCGCATAGCCTTAGTCCGGCCCCACTGTCACATAAATCTGAATTGTGCCTGTGCTTCCCTTCCCTAGCGAGCCGTGATTTGGATGGTTTCTTGACAAATACGCGGGATATCCTGACATTAACGCGCTACCATTGGTAAATATACTCTGCCCATTTTTCTCACGCCCAATCTGCCCTAACTGCACTATACTTATGCTTGCTACCTTCCCCATAGGTCTTAAATCTAACCACTTCTCTCGACCCGAGCCACCTTCCCCGCCTTAAGGATCAGCCTTGGTAAAAACTTTTTTCTTCAAATGTCACCGTGCCGCTTTCACTAAATTGCTCATTGTATAGACACAAATGTTACTGCGCCGTTTTTATAAAATTGCTCATTGTATAGACAATTCTACTGCCAATGATCAGCCTCTTTAATACCTTCTCCTCATATGTCACCGCGCCGTTCACACTAAATTGTTCACTGAAGAGACCACTGTGTACTCAGTAATGTGAAGTCTCCGCTAATGCACGGACCGATTTTGATCCTTTCACTACTACTCTAAATATTGCCTCCCACCGCTTTTTCCAAACCTGAACTCTGGTTTTTAACTCAAACACCATTTCACACTGCGTCGAGCACCGATCAAAGTTCCTAGGCAAACGTCACTGCACCGTTGTTTAGTGCACAGCATGACATCCTTGTTCTAGCACTAAGCATGCCAGAAAAGAAGGGTCCTTGAGGTGCGAACAGTAAACTGTACCACTATGTGTATTCATGTCGCTTCTGTTCTAATTTAACATGCCTGGCCACGTATTTACAGTCTCTTTCCCTTCTCTCCCTCATATTTTTTTTCCACAACTGTCGTTTGTATGTAGCATGACAAACATGATTTATATATTTGTCCTGAAGATGATGCCACGTATCTTGTTTTTCAGGATCGAAACGTCGTCGACACAATAGGATCATATGTACTGAATATGCTTGTGAATACTATGTACAATGGTCACTCAAACTATAATCAAATCTGTTCACTGATTATAAGTATACAGACCGATTTACTCGCTCTTGCCTATATTTGTTGATATGTCTTTTTCACTGTAGGTCACGGGCTGTGGCCCCTTGACATCACTTTCAGATTTTGTGCATCGCCAAATAAATTCCTGTCCGGCTGGACAAAGGACATAAATGCTATTCAGTTTGTGTCTATCCTTACCTTGATCCCCCAAACTACTAGGGTCCACTGTTTTTTGTAAGAAGGGAGCAATGGCAACATGCTAGCCCTTGTAAAATGGGCTCACCCAGCAGAAGTCTTGGAGAAAAGTGGAACAAGGTCTTTGATGGCGCTGAGATCTCGAAAGAACAGGGGGCAAGCAAACAAGCCCTTGGAGAGCACTTCAGGGCACAAAAGGAGGTGGCAGGCAGCAGACAGCACATACAGTTAGGTTGCAAATTGGCAGTCCCTTCTGCAGCCCAGCAGCAGCAGGTCAACACAACAAGGCAGTTAGTCGTAATGGTGGTTGCTCCTGGCAGCACAGCAGTCCTCATGGCAATGATCAGTTTGTAGAGCCAACAGTGTCTATCTACAAGTCCCAAGCAGCGTCTAAAAACATGGAATTAGAGTTCCAGTACATATACTCAAAAATGTCTTTGATGAACGGGTGTTTTCAAATGAACCCTCAGAAATGTGCAACAGTCCCTTGCAGCCCATTCCTGGCTCCGGACGGTCTGTAGGGGGTAAATCAGCCCTTTGAGTGAGGGCAGGACACAACCTATTCAAATGAAAGTGTGAATCACCTCTCCCTCAGCCCAAGAAGACTATCAGCATGCAGATGAATGCAGATGTATCCCCTGTCACACCCAGCCCCTCCGATTTGGAAAGCTTGGTTGTCATGACTCTTCCAAACATGATAGTTGCAGGGGTTTCTTTGTGGTTGAGCACTTTATACTCCGTTTCATCTATTGCATCTATGAACTCTTCAAAAGTCTCTATCCATCCATCTATCGCCAATATTCTGTTTTTTTGCAATATCAAACACAGTTGGCGGTTTTAAGAATGCTGCAGCCGTGTATACATTAGAGGACAGTAGTGGTCTCCCAGGTGCTTCCTGTGGAACTTGATCAGACAGAGTTTCTCTAGCGCCTCGTGATGTGCTGGCTTCGGGGTCAGCCTCAATGACTTTTGGAGCTTGGATCTCGTCCTGGCTCTCCATCGGAGCTGTGTATGTTATGGCTTTCTAAGGAGTTGTTCTGGGCCCCTTATGCAGCAGCTTTGGTGGTGGGCCACTTCGTCTGGGGAAACTCGGCAAACCCAACCCGACCCTCTTTCTGGGACTGCTCCCCAGCATGTTGAGAGACAATGATTTGTTGATGGTTTCGGGAAGGAGATAAATCTTTGTACACTACAAGTACATGAAAGCAGATAACGTTGGTAGATTTTTTCTCAAACACCTGGTTAATCTCTGCTTCATAGCATGTGAATTTCAGTGTAATGTGTACTGAACTATTTCTGTGTGCTTTCCTTGTCCACCTTTAGTTTTCTTACTCCGCATAGCATAATAGTATTAATTTGCGTAATGTCGCCATATATTCCATTAGAAGCTGTTTCATTCAGTTCCTGTCTAGCGACATGTAGACTTTCAGTATCGCTGTCATTATCTTTAAGCATTTTAAGCAGGCTGGCACTGTGCTGAGACTCCACCAGTGCCAGTATCGATTCGGCACTTAAACTGAGGCACACGTGGCACGCACGAGCAGTGTGCTGGACCACGACAAACTCTCTGGAAGAGCGCTTTCAGTGTACGTGCTTTGTCTCCCTTATCTTGTCACCAGTTATAGCTTCCTTCCAGCCCAAGTACTCGCCAATAACACATGGATAGTAGTTGAACATGTCTTGATTACACTGCGTGTACGTCAGAACTCTACATTCTACGCCGGCATTTATCTCATCTCTCCAGTGCTTATGTGCTTACCGATGATATACCTTGGAAGTCACTCATGAAGGATCGAATTTGTTTCAGTTAGCCTTAGGACACCAACCTGTTCTACGCCACTGTGAACCCATGTGGTACCCTTTGTAAAAGCTTTCAGGACCAACTAGGCTACCCCACTGGTACTCCACAGCTGTCCGCGGCCAGGACCAGGCCCTAGACCACCCAGATGCCACTGGTCCTTGCCCATCCAGAGAGTGGGGGTAGTTACCCCTGGCACATAGTAGCCATTCTCCACTCTTCCCCTCATCAGGGCAGTTCTGGACAGCCACTGATCCCCCAGCCTAGGGCCCGCACCCTCAGACTGACCAGAAGTCACGGGCGAGGCTCTTCCCCCCATACCTCTCCTACTAGGGTTCCGCACTCTGCTCCTTTGAGAGGTACCCTTAAAACACAACTCTCCCACCAGTTCAGGAACTCTCTACAGCAACTGGTCTCCCAACCTAGGGTCTAAACCCTCAGGTTGCACCGGGGTCAGAGGTGAGGGCTCCCTCCCTCTGCACCTCCTTCCAGAGTTCTGCACCCTCCCAACTGGAGCGGTACCCCTGGAAGCCAAACTGGTCAGGACACTGGTTACAGATGTCCCTCCCTCCAGGTCAGGCAGATCCTGAACCTGTTCTCCCAACCCAGGGACCAACCCCTGCGGTTGAACACTTGTCGTGTACGCAAGGACTTCTGGGGGTGCACACAGCCTCAACCCCATGAGGGTAACACATGACTCATGTGTCATGTGAAAGTCTGCCTGGCGCAGATCTCCCGACCCCTGTTCATCTGACAGCACGTGAAGATCCCCCAGGACAGAAGTGGTGTCACCATTGCCATTCATCGGCCCTTTTGACTGGCCTCTGACCCACTGGTTCTTCCACTGGAGAACACATCCCCTTCTCAACCCTCAATCCAGACTTCTGCACCCTCCCAACTGGAGCGGGACTGCCAGACACGAGAACCACTGGAGCTCCATTTACAGACGCTCCAGGGTCTCCTGACACTAGGAGATCCCCCTCAAATGGCTTCCTAGTACAGCCTAGGCCCTCAACCTGGTGTTCCCTCCTGGCCCTGAGACTGGGTTTCGGGCACCTGGGGACACACAGTCCCACACTCACTCCTACTCCACTGAGACAGGACGTGACCCCCTACACCCCTCCCACTACTCTGGGACCTAGCTGGGCTATACTGAACCTCTTCCCCCACACAGGACGGGAAGATACTCAAGCCACTACTTTTGGAATCACTCTCTAAGGCCTTGGCAGAACTTCGGGCACTTACCCAGAAGTGTGCCTCCTGAGCAAGTTCCCAAGGATTAAAGGACTCACACTCCAATTGGTGTTGGCACAACCCCAGCAAACAACGACTGAGCATGTGCTCTTTGATAATCATATTGATCAGTCCATCAAAATCATGTTCCGGGTTAACCATCACCCAATCAACCAGTGCATCATAACATTCATCCGCAAACTCCCCCCAAGACTGGTGAGACAGTTTCTTACTGCCACTGAACTTCAACCTGTACTCCTCTTCTTGGGAACAAGGTACCATACTTTGGGAACTAGGAATGGGACTTCCTGCACTGGACTCCATATTCCTGCCACCACTGGACCCCACCCTCACTGGTGAATCCAGAAAACCACAACTGCACTCAGGGGATACTTAATACTCCTTAGCACACGTTAGGTATTGCAATCTCGGTTATCAGCACATCAGATACGGCAGAGGGGACGGACGTCTGATCAATAGAATCACAGCGGAAAAGCTGTCCATGCTGATAACCGAGATTCCGGTTACAACTGGGTTTAAATCGCCCATAACGTACGAAGTCCCCAAACAGAACCCCCTTGAGGGTTGGAAGTATCACCTCATCAAAAAAAGAACAATACTCAGGAGACTAGCCTTGAAAAAGTCGTGGGTTACATCCCCATAACGACGAAACACGTGTCGGCTGTAACATCTCCAGAAATAAAATAACAACAAACAACAACCCTGAGTGAAGAGGAACTGAAAAAATTATTTTCGTGATTGTATGATTGATGATTGGTGGAAGCACATGTATACTGTTGAAATTGCAATACCTAACGTGTGCTAAGGAGTATTAAGTATCTTGTGGCTCTTGCCAAACTAGAAGAGGGTATGTGGTTCTCTTCTCCTTATAGCACCGTATTTATATTGTAAAAACAGGGACCAAAAATTATCAGGTGAACTTTCCTCTGTGGCGCCGAATCCTAGTCAAGTACCACTAGTCGAGCTCAGGATGCACTCAGGGGATAATCTACCCTCCAGAGCTAATTTCTCCCTGGCGAAGGCCCTCTCAGCATCTGCCATCTTCTCCTGCACTAAGACCCTTTTGTTCTCTAGCTTTTTCTCTTCCACCCTCAGCTGCGCTATCTCCTTGGCATGCTCTAACCTGAGCTTCTCCAAAGCCAGCTGATGCTCCCGTTCTTCCCTCTTATCTACCCACTTCTCTGGGGATAGGGAAAGGGATGGGGCACTGCCCCCAACACTAGACGCAGCTAGAGACTCCCTATCTATGGGGTCCTCACTATCTACTAGCGTCCCGGTCCTGTCATTTTCTTCCTCCCCTTCAAACTCCACAGGGCCCTCTCAGACCCACCACCCTCTTGGCTTGCGACCAGGGCCCTCATCTCCTCATTGCGCTCACGTTCCCATTCGTCCTTTTGCCATTGGATCAGGTTTTCCAAAAGTTTTGACGTGGTGTCTGACCCACTCACTGCTATGTCTCTCTCCTCACAGAATCCCACCAACTCCCACATACTGTATCTAAACACCATAGAAATTAAAGGCAGACTCCAATTTGGCAGGATGCTCAGACACGTGCAACACAGGAGACCTAGGTGCAATAGCTGCAACAGGAGTACGTAATTCAAAAATGACACTTTTTTAAACAAAAAAAGAAAATTAAACTCGGAAAGAATAATCCCCAAACACGTGATTATCTAAAGGCAGGGTTTGTAGTGCAACCAGTTGTCGCTCTGGTACTGCGCAAACGCACGTCCTATCCTCACCGCTGACCACCAATGTTAGAAACATGAACTCTGGTTGGCTAAGGCTTGCGCCAATGCCAGGCAGAGACGACCACTCTAGTCGGGGCAAGGGAGTTACACGCCAAAGATAACCCCTGCTCACCCCCTTCGTAGCTTAGCACGAGCAGTAAGGCTGATCCCGGAGGCAATGTGTAAAGCGTTTGCACAACACACACACACAGCAGCAACACCCTAGGCACAACACAAAAGGAACTCCACACAAGGTTATATAAAAATTAGCCTTTGTATTGTCAGAAACACATTAGAAACATAAACACATAATATACACTGTGCCAACTGGCACTAGGCAATATTCACAGGGAATTATATACAGGACCAGGCCAATCAGGCCCTGGTCATAACCATCAGAACATGTAAGTAAAACACAAGTAATGAAACAACCAGTAACTACTTGTACCATAATGACCTCAGCATTATCACCTGTAATAAACACATTATGTCTGCATCACTTTGGGCATATACACATTACACTATCTCCTTAGGCAAAAACACATTAGGATAGACCTCATACTCATAAATCACCTTAGGGCCTCCGCCCTCAAACCTATTGGTCCCCCTGGCCAACTGGCCTTCTCAAGGGCTCAAATGCCCAAATGTCAGGGCTCCTGCCAATGCAGTGGAATTCGCAGTGCGCAATTGCGCTGGGCAGAGGAGTGCATCTCACTCCTACCTCACTCAGAAATGCCCCCAAAGGAATTGCTGGCCTACATGTGGCAGCTGCCCACTACTTGCTGGGCAGCTGTGAAATCCAAAAAGATGGGCACTGGCACCCTCTGTCCCCCACTGGGACTCTAACAAAATAAATGGGCCAAACGTTGCAGCTGCCTGCGCTTCGCAGGGCAGCTGTGGGAATGCACTGGTAGTCCTGCCACTCACTGTGCCTCTGTCGCCCAAAACAATGCCCCACAAGCAATGAGGACGGGCACAGTGCACATGGGAGTCTCGCCCTGGGACTCTGAAAATAAACCCTGCCCCAAATTTTGCAGTTGCCCACTGTCACGCGGGGCAACTGTTCCAAAATGTTGCCAACACGGGGAAGAGCACAGGAATCTCGTTGGAGATTAGACTGGAGAAGGGCCCAAAACGTTGCAGCTGCCCGCTTCTGTGGCGCAGCTGAGAAAATGCCAAAAGCACCGACAATGTGCCTCAAGCGGCACCAACACTGAGGTGTATTCAGCCCCCACTCACTCACTGGGGGCGCACTGGCATATTTCTCTGGGTCCCGGTGGGTGGGGCCAGGCACCGACAACGTGCCTCGTCTCTCTCCCACCCCTGGGCCCCTCCTCACCTGGTCGGGCGTCTCTCTCTTCTTTTGATCCAAGGAGCACAGGGTTGGCTTCCGTCTGCTTCCTATCTCCTTTTTCCACAGAAGCGCGAGGTAGGCTTCCGTCTGCTTCCGGCGTCTTGAGGAGCACCCCGCCCACAACCAGGCCGTTCTTCCTGGCTTCCGGGTCGCCGCGGGCAGCACTGCGTCCCCTCTTGTAGATCCTCTGTGTTCTCGGCGGCGGCCTCACGAGGGGGCCCAGAACCAGCGGGCTGGGCTCCGCATTGTTTTTTTTTTAAAGTACTAATACGTGGAAACAGCGGCAATGCGTGGTGGGCACCCACTCTTTCAATAAAGATGATTGCGGGCTGGGCACCCGCCAGTAGCACACATAAATGCAAGGTGGGCTCCTGCTTCAATAAGGAGCTCAGGGGGAATCCCATATGCCAGGATTCACTAGCAGACGCGCGCTGCAGCAGGGCCTGCTCCTCTCCCTTTAGGCGACCCAAATTCAGCGCTCACGAGGCGCTAGGCCACAAAAGTCCTCAAAAAGGCAGAAATAAGAGAGTCCTTGGTGCTGGGGAGACCCCAGCAAAGTCAAGCAGGCCAGCACGCAGGGACCCCCAGGAAACAGCAGCTGGGTCCCACGGCGGTTCCTCCTGGCAGAGTATCCTCCCAAAGTAAGAACAAGCACAACACTTTCGTGGGGTCACAGCCCCTATATTTATAGGACAATTTCATTTGTGTTACAGCATTGGGCTTGGGAAACCAGATGCAATTGGTTTTGGAGCACTCTGTTTACCAGGCTCCACTTCCCTATTGTTAGGTGGGGGCTCAGTGATCAGACGCACCACAGGGGGCAGAGCCAGCATTGTGGAGGGAAGGCACAGTCCTATTCAGGTCCCAGGTGCAACTCCTCCCTCCTCTATGCATGCAGCTCTCTCTATTCATCACTGGGCTGACTCACCCTGTCTCCTGGAACCACCCACACCACCCAGCCCCGTCACTCACAAGCCAGACATGCAATTCACATCAGGCAGGCAGGCACACAGCAATGCCAACTTCTAAAAGTGGCATTTCTCCCCCAGTCACCATAAATATGTGCACACCATTGCGCAGCATTAATTCTCACGAGTTCATTCATATTAAACTCGACCCTGCACTCCTCTCATACCAGGAATTACCATGGACACACATATCCCCCATGCATTCCTGTGGGAGGGCAGGCCAATCTCAACACACGCACTCAGAGAGCGCACACACTCTGCACTGGGGCACAGAGCTAAAGTGCCCAGAGGTCTAAAATCACTACCACCATATCAGAGCTTAAGGCAAAAAGTTCAGGGGTGAACCTGCCGAAAGGGCCAAGTCCAACACAGATGAAAAGTGGGTGGAGTCTAGAAAAGAGCAAGCGCCGCACTCAGCTTTAAAGTTACAAAATAAACCTTAAACGGCACGGCTGAAGCGGCGAAAGGAGAGGGCGTTGTTTGTAGTGTAGCTTCTGGTGTATGCAGCACAAGGGTGGTAGGGTTGATGAAGCAATAAGAAAAAAATGTGAGTAGACTGACAGCAACATACTGGTTACCTTGGACTTCTGCGCATTATATACTAGTATCCCCAAATCTGGGGCGATTGCCACCATACAGCATTTTTTGGAAATCGGAGACACCACTCTACTTGAGCATTCTGAAATGCTAATAGATTTGATTACTGTTGTTTTGGCTAACAATGACTTTATCCGGGGAGTAGTATGATTTTACAGCAAGTTGCAATAACTTAGCATGGCCAGATTATCAGGCACAATCTGTTTTAGGACTTCACCCAATGCACTTGGCTCTTCACAGGGTATCCTTCAGGATCACAACGGTGTTCTTCTTTTTCTATCTGGTGGTGGTGACTTAACTGCTGCATTTCTTATCCCTATGTCTATGGATAGCTATAGTTTATAACAGACGGTACTCTTGCAAATGGGAAGACTTTATATTGCCTAACTGCGAGGCAGGTCTTTTTAAGCTCTCGCTGTCTCCCAACTTCACTCTTTCCGGGTTGCTCATTTATCGCCCCCCCGGCCCAGCGAGTTCATGGGCCGCCACTCTTCCTGAGTACATAGCACCACTTATCCAGAATTCCACTAACTTCTCAATTATTGGTGATCTCAACCTACACCTGAATGATCCCTGTTGCTCCACCAGCAGCAACCTTTTACAGGACTTGGCTGCTTTAAACATTACTCTACATAATTCTGGTCCTACGCATAAAGCAGGGAACCTTCTGGACCCCATTCTTTCTAATTTAGAAATCATCGACTGTGAGACTTACCCTCCTATTATATGGTCTGACCACTTTATGGTGACTTTCATTATTACCATTGGTCGTCAACCTAACATCCCTTCTAAACCTACTGAATCTAGACTATCCAGAAATTGGAATAAACTAGACATGAAGAAACTCAACTCCCATCTTGAGAACACTAGACCTCTTACGGAAGTCACTAGTACTAAAGCAACTGAGGCTATAAATGCCTGGCTAGCACAGGCTGCAGATGCATGCTTACCCTAAAGCATGCAAAAGCACAATCTTCACCACCAGCCTGCACCCTGGTTTACAGCTGCCTTAAAAATAGAAAAAAACATCTGCAAAAACCTTGAGCGCAAATGGCGCATAAAATATGACCTTTGCTCCAAGCAAATTTACAAAGCTGCTTTAACCAAATGCCATTCCTTATGTAAAATTGCTAAAGTTGAATATGTCAACACAACTATCCTTGAAGCACAAAACCGTCCTAAAGCACTTTTTAAGGTAGTACAGAGGCTGTCGGGCGCACTGTGTCAGCCCAAACCACCATGTTTAGATACTGCACAATGCAATTCACTGGCTGAATTTTTTATCGCCAAAATCGATACCATCTATTCCAATTTTGAGAAACTTGCCCCCCCCCCTTCACTACCATACCCACCTGCCCCAATCCCATCTTCTGCCCTTTTGACCCCAGAGGATAAATCCCTCACTCCTGGTCAGCCGACCCCCCCACGATACCTTCGAAACGTACGATCTCCTGTGATTCCAGGTTTCCACTGGAAACCTGTTCTCCTGCTTCACAGTTGATCGATACTTGGGATCCGTTTAACATCACGACTCTTTCTGATATTATCAGCAAAATTAAATCCGGTTCCCCACTGGACCCGCTTCCCCCCCAAATACTAAAAAGGTTGGACAATTCCTCCCTTGCACTCATTATGGATCTTCTCAATGCCTCCCTTAGAGAAGCTACAGTACCCTCTGCATGGAAACATGCAATGATAGTGCCTCTGTTAAAAAAGGCAAATGCGGACCCCAGCATCCCATCTAATTTCCGCCCAATTTCACTTCTTCCGGTTTTCTCAAAAATCATGGAAAAGCACATCAATTCCCAACTGTCAACCCATGTTGAAGCGAGTGGAATTTTACACCCATCTCAATCCGGTTTTAGATGTGGCTTCTCGACAGAATCTACTCTGCTAGGGGTCTCTGAAAACATCCGGTGCCGAGTTGACAGGGGGAAACCGTGGCACTCATTTTGCTTGATTTGAGTGCCGCATTTGATACGGTTTCCCACCCCATTCTTATCAATGCCCTTAGATCATCTGGCATCATCGGCACAGCTCTCAACTGGTTTGTTAGCTTTCTTTCAGATCGCACCTTTCAGGTTTTCTCCTCTTCTTCAGCTTCTCAAACCTACACATCGGCGTACGGTGTTCCGCAGGGTTCCATCTTGAGCCCCTTGCTCTTCAATTTGTATGTCAGACCTTTGGCTACTATTGCGGAGCAAGCTGGGCTCACTATTTACTCGTACGCCGATGATACCCAGGTCATCTACTCCCTTTCCTCTGATTCTCACTCTTCTTCCTCTTCCCTCCGTACAGGACTGAGCAACATCGCAGCCTGGATGTTGGATAACAAACTGCAACTGAACGGGGGGAAAACAGAACTTCTTCTGTTTCGTCATAACACCACCCTATGGGGACCCCAACATTGGCCCTCTCAAATGGGCTCTTTACCCACCCCGTCTAAAACAGCACGCAACCTCGGTGTCATTTTTGACGACCAACTATCCATGAAGAACCACGTGGTCAAAACTTCCTCCACTTGCATCACTATCATTAAGTGGTTGCGTAAGATCTTATGGATGCTTCCCCTGGACACTCAGAAAACCGTGGTTCAGGCTCTTATCACCTCTAGACTGGACTACGGGAACATCCTTCTCCTGGGAGCCTGTAAAGAGGTGACTCGTAAATTGCAGACAGTCCAGAACATGGCTGCGCGACTACTCTGCAAATTACCCAATACATCCCCTATCTCCAACTCCCTACGCACTCTGCACTGGCTTCGTATTGAAAACCGGACAAAATTTAAGGCCCTCTGTATCATGCATAGAATAAATACTGGCCTAGCTCCACCTTATCTTAATTCCTTGGTACAACAATACTGTCCCCCTCGCAATCTGCGATCTTCTAGCCAACACTTATTTTCAGTTCCCAGAATTAAAAAAGCCAGAAAGGTGGCCGCTCTTTCGCCTGGCTTGCCCCCTCACTCTGGAATTCTCTTCCCCTCCAGTTACGAACTGAACCCAACTACCTTAGGTTTTGCAGACAGGTTAAAACTTGGTTATTCAACATCTAACAGTTCTCTTCTGACTCTCCCCTCTCATCTTTTTGGTTTTAGCGCCGGGAAACCTACGGGTAGCTGAGCGCTTTATAAACTTAATTATAATAATAATAATAATATGTCATTGTTACAATTGTGTAAGATACTTTCTATATCCTCTTGCAGCCTTGAAAAAGTCTCTATGAGGAAACACGTGACGGCTGCCTGTCTGTAATGGAGTTCACATCTCTGACGCAAGAAAGGTGAATAATTGTGGAAACAATAAATCACAACAAACATCTCTGATCTTGCAGTACTTTACTGGCCACAAGGCATGGCCATTGGACTTCGCTGAGTGCTTCAGTATTCCTCTGCTCATTTGGAAGCGAGGTGCTGGCAGGATAGGCCTCTTTGACTTAACGAGGGGAAGCAGCTGTCACTTATCACAGTTGCACATCACAAAGGCTCTGCTTGAGCACTCTCACAAAGGAGTTATCACTGGTCTTTTGTGACTCCAGACAATCTGGACCCAGGGCAAGGAGGAAGCGGATACCTGACACGTCATGGCGGAGGAAGCCTCTAGAAACTACTACTAGTGGGTACCAGGTATAAATTATGGACTCCAGACCCCAAAAGAATACATGAGGTCCCAGTGCCACCTACTGTCCCTTCTAATACTTCATGCCAGTAAAAACAACTCTCAACAAATTACCACAAAATTATAGTGTCAGACAATTTACATCAATGACACCTAGAGACCCCTCCTTACATATCTCACCGTTAAAACTCTCAACGAAGTTCCACAATGCTAAAGTGCAAGATGTTATCTTGCGAGTATACTGTGTCTTTATATTGACACTGTTATTCTAAGCCTACATGGGGATTGTTTTGCCCATCTTATTCCAATATTATCTCGTGCATATACTGTTATCTCAAGTTGATGCTGTTTCCTATCCTACCATGTGCCTATAGCAGTGACCCATCCTTTGTGATGTCTACTAGTCTATGCTGATATTGGTATACTACCTATGATGTGGGAGTATAACTTATATATATGCCCTCGAATATAAAGGACGTTTCTGCAGACTGACCAATAAACTCCATCACAACCACCAGCTCCTAGGTACCATGGCCACTAAGAACCCAGTGACATCAACAGGCCCACTGGCGCTTTTCGGCTTTCAAGGCCCACTTTTCCTCTACGGGATCCTACCAGATCGCCTTGGTGACCTTTTTCACATGCCTCTGACACTCGCATCCCAATCTTCCAAAGAAGTGCCCACCAACCGTCCATTGAAAGGGCCCAATGTTACAATCAGGCGGCCATCTTAGCTGTCGGAGGCCGCCTCTTGACCACTATGCACACCTCTGAATGCTTCTCCTGAAGTCTGACTTTGGTTATCACCAGAAACAACTTCTGAGTATCACTTCAACTTCGGGAGCATGGAAAGATACGCCCGCAACTCGTTTCTGCAAAACCTCTCTAAACATGCTGCTAAAAAGTACAAACAGAAAATCCTGAAAGAACACCCAGAGACACTAATACCAGACATCTTCTACAATCCAACACACCAAAGTCTTAAAATGGATTCATCTTCTACACTACGAAACCCGCCAAAAGGAGAGAAAACGTCATTCAACACCTTCATGTAACTAATGCTACCAATGTCCCTTATGGATCTAAACAAACTATATCCCTATCCCAGAAATTTAGCAGAGATCTGTCCATAACTATATACAGAAATTGGAACATCCTAATCCAAGCCACTGAACAAAATTATCTATTTTCCACTTTCCGTCTCTCTGCGGCGCCATGCCATTCGCTCCCGCCACCACCCCTCCACTCTCTCCCATGCATGCCCTCATCTACTAGCCGAACCTTCTACTCCCAAACCCCCTCGCACTGCCCCCACCTCTACCTCCCCTTGAGCCTCTCTGATCCCCAGACGCACTGAAGCTTCTGTTTCAATACCAAAACTACTTGCCCCCTCGGCATGGCTCACCTCCACTGCCCAGCTTGACTTATCTATTCCACAGGAATCCTCTCAGTCCTCCAGCCACAGCAGGCTGGATACTACATTAGCCCAGGAGCAGCCTGTGCAGGTAAGAGCGGTGGGGGGCCGGGGGAATGCGACAGACGATGACAAGGGAAAATTAAATAAATAATTTCCCCCTCGTTGTCGTCTATTGAATCCCCCCCACCTGGCCCCACCGCTTTTACCTGCACAAGCCACTCCTGCATTAGCCTCCGCCCCAAACTCAGCTGAGCTCCATCACACTCCACTTCCTACCACTGACCCAACGGCCACTCAACTGATCCCTAGAACAGCCCAGCTTGAACTCACAATCAACACTATTCTGGATGAAATCTCGTCACTCACTACGTAAGAACGCAAAGATTACCTAATTCCGGCCCCAGCTTCACTCATCTATAGCAAACACTGATCCTGCCACAAACATACACTCTAATCCTCTATCCTTTACCCCTAGACAAACTATCTTTAATATCCATCACCAACTCAATCATAGATGCACCACGACTGAAATCATGCAACAGGAAGCTGAGATGCTGAGCAACACGTATGACAATGCCCTGAGCAAGCCTTGCCGCAAGATCCCGGTCATCCTTGGCACGAGTAGAACCCTGAACACCACTCGCCCTCCCAGGCGGCCTACCCAACTAACTACCATCCAACCCTGTCAGCCTGGTCCAAGATCACTACCTACGCATTGCTGCATGCTACTAAACTGTCAGTCAGCAGTCAAGCATGCCACTCAAATAGCCGAAACCATCCTAGGACACAAAATTGACTTCTGCTTTCCAACTGTAGCCCGGCTGAACGACCACTCATCCTCTTTTATCAATTTCCTCAACCCACAGGGCTTCTCAATCATCCGTACGACCGCTAGGATAGTATTGGCCGTGGATTAACCATCATACACAAAAACTATCTGTGCTTAACTCCATTCCTCAACACGAAATACCCAACCTTTGAATATGTAGGAGTTCAACTCTCGTCCAAAGGCCCCAACTCTATCAAAATTCATGTCATCTATCACCCTCCTGGTGAAAAATGACAAATCTTTGAGGACTAAACAGACCTATTAACGCAAAACTACCTTAAAGGCAGCGCAGACGTTCTACTAGAAGACCTGAATCTGCACTTGAACAATGCCGATGATCCAACAGTACAAGCCCTATCCACCCTTATGGAAGCGAACGATCTCACCAAACACTGCAATAAACAAACTCATACCAAGGGCTCTATCCTTGTGTTGTATATGACTCTAGGACCCTAGTGTAATTTTCCCGATTCATGCTCATATATAGGTATAAATTACCCTATCCTTATATAGGCATAGAAATCATAACCATATTTAGACTTAGCCTATGCAGCCGAAATATGGCATGGCTACTTCCACTAGTTTCGAGAATCCACAACGATTTCTTGGGAAAACCCGCCTTCAGCAGCTAGGGACGTCCCCTTGCTTGAATACTAATTTAGCTAAGAAATCATGGAGTTTTCAAAGAACTGGGTCTTTGATGACTTTATTATGTCCAATCGTACATCAAACTCGGCACCTTCAAGGTATAAATATGCCCACATTTGCCCATTCAAACACACAGTGGTTTGGAGCATCACGCCGCAGCAAGTGCCGAAGGAAGCCGACCTTCCGGCAGACGCACTGAGAGACGCTGTCTTTTCTCTGGCCGAGAAATCCAGCTCCAGTGTTTCCAGGCCACCCTTGCGGGTTGCTGGGAAATCGAGTCCTGAGAGAGAGATACAAGACCTCCTTCATTCTAAACCAAGGTACGGAGCTGATTAGACCCTTAGAGAATTCTTGGAATAGATTCTTGGCAAAAAGAATACTGAAACTAAGCTACACCTCACTTACTTCTTCCCTTGTACTAGACCTAGGTTAGGTACACCGGGGTAGGCGTATTTTAGAAGCACCAGTTGAGTACTTTTAGTCACTATTTTTTAATGTATGTATTTTATGTTATTTTATATGGCTTAGAAACCATACCATGCTTTTACAGTACTACTTTATAATACTCTTCGTATTATATGCAGTGTACTTTATAACCAGTATTACGATTGTAGCAGTTCATTTATAGTGCTTGAGAAAGAAGACTGTTCAATAATTACTTTTATTGAAAACGCCCATCTCTCTATTTTCTCTGCACCTCTGGTGAAACGAAGCATGCACGATTGACTGAGTGAAATAATTATCTATTGTTTCCGCGACTCTAGAGACTGATTTCTTATTCTTGGGAAACAAAATTGTCATGTTTATGCGGTTGTCAGAAACGAATCCCTTCTTGTTTATTCGAGAAAGTTTCTAGTGACCTCTGAGCTAGCTGGCACTCACAATTAAGTCTAATATATTCGATAGAGACCTAGTCGACCTCAGTCCTACGTCTAAACTATAGTATATGTTATTCCAATGTGCAGAGCCTATTGGGAATATAGGAACTACACTACATGGCGCCCAACGTTTGGTAAGGCGATAATTTAACGCTAGATACTAGAATAACTCAGTCGTGCTTTTCGCACAGACCCCTTTTTCCCGTAAAATACTCCAATATGTCTGGAGTGGGTGAAAGGATATAATATCTGCCAAAACTGAGTATGACGAAAATCCTATGTATTAGTTTTTGGTTTGTTCAACGCTGAAGGATACAGTGTTCCAAAATATTGTGTACCTAATCTTTGTTTCCTTGAAACTTGCACTGCAAACTTTTGGTCGACAAAAAAGTCGGATAGTGAGGAGGATTTGGATAGAGCAGCTCAGGTCTCCAACAAAATAACCTGGATGCTATATTGATCCCGGTAAATGTAAGAAAAACCATAACTTACAAACTAATAAATAATGGAGTATCATCGAGAGGTGGTAAAGTAATATTTGTCATAGAGGCACATGAATATCGGAAGACAGAGGTATTCTATTTATGGATTCAGTTTCCTGCAGCAAATGCAGTAACAGATGAGTTCCACTACTACAAAGTAGAGGAACCTCCAGCGGAATACGTTCCTTACGAGGACGTTGAAATGCCATTAACTTACAAAGAGCATCAGCTCTGGTTTAAAGGCACCCTACAAATGCAAATTCACATTACCAGGCTCGGTCCACTAGGTAGACCAGGAGTAACATGGCCGTTACTAGCCAGCTATACACCACATCCTGACATTGAAAAAATGACAGGTCCAGAACTGTTAGCTCAGCTGAAAGAATTAATCAAAATACATAGACAATTGGTTCAATATGTCATGAGGACTTTAACAGTCCAGCCTGCTGTAAGGATTCCACAGCACACCCTTCACCAGGGGAACACAAACAAAATTACACCACAGACTATACAATCAGTCATTGGTAAATTGCCCGCAAAGAGGGAACAAATTACGTTCTGGTTAGCTCAGAAAATTACTCAAATTGAGGCCGTATTCCCTGATAGTGCACCTCATGAGAAACACAGAATTCTGACAATATGCTTACCGATGGGGATAGCACCACATGTGGAGGACTGTGACACTTGGGGTACAGTCTTTGCTTCAATCTACACAAAAAAACATGGTGTTCCGTCTATGGCGGTAATACCAGACGTCCTAAGACATCTTCAAAATGAATACGGACCTGAACCTGCTTTAAATCTTGGTATGAAACTGCTAAAAGATTTCAAACAGGTCTCGGCTATTCTATTAGCCAACATTAGAGGTGAAGCAGCATCAGTGGCAATCCGCCAAAAGCTAAAAGAAACAGATATCAAATCAAATCATTCATTCATTCATTCATAAATCTTTATTTCAGTAAGTTTACCACCATAAAAGATATACAAAAATCCATTTCATAATTATTAAGACAATAAAACATTTAAAAACATTTCAAGTCCATCAGAGTCCATAAAAATTTTCAATAATGCAGAGTTTCACATTTTTGCTACAGTGAAAATCAATAGCCAACCTTAAGGAACTGACTTCTGAGAAACCACATTGCACCTAGATATTTGGCCACAGCAAAAACAATGGGTTCAGACAAGTCTGTTTTCAGCACTCTAAACGCGGCCAGACACTCCACAAACCCCAAATTCCTGCATACAGGGACGATCCATTTCTTGCGGGAGTCGTTGTAGGCCGGGCAGAAAAGATTATGTGGAGCTCAGATTCGTTGGCCACTCTACAAGCCGGGCATAAACTAACTGCTGATTTGCTCCACTTGCCAGTTAGAACTCGGAGTGGAAGGGTCCCATGCCTCCATTGCAAGTAGAGTTTCCTGAGTAAAGCAGGGTATAGTTTGTCCAAGGCTGGTTCAAAACTGTAGGTGTCCTTAAAGCGTAAGAATGACTCCGGGAGTGTCCCCAAATTTTGCCGACGACAGAGTGCCGCTAATTTACTGTCATAGTAGACCTTTGCCAGTCTCTTTTTGGGAATTAACGGGCATGTGGATAATGGATCAGATCAGAGTGTCGATAGGCCTAGACCCTCCAGCTCAGTTTTAATAAATTTAAGCCATTTAATTTTCCCAGCATTAGGCATAGCTAGCACCTCCTGTAGACCCTGCCTATAACTGATCAGTTCTGGGACTGCCCACAGCCTACGCCAATAAACCAAGGGACGCAGTGCCATTTCTTCACTTAAAGGTCGCAACCCTAAGTCTAACCTTAGTGGAACAAGGGGCGTGCTGGGCGGAAGTCGTACCACCCACCTAATAAACTTATTCTCCTCTCTCGCCACTTCTGGTGAAGCTACATGACCCCATAACTCACAACCATACATAGCGGCCCCCCTTGCCTGTGCCCTATAAATCTGGAGGGGTGGGCCGACGGGTTTGATGGATAACCTGTTTTTTCCCATGAGCCTCATAACCCCTCCCGAGTACTGGGCCAATGTAAGTAGTGCTTTCTCTTGTTGTGCGCACCAAGTCATATTCTCATTTAACATGAGTCCAAGGTACTCAAAAGTGCGCACCCTTTCAAGTCTGGTCTGGCCAATGGTAGGGTTAAATCGTAGTTTTGGTGGGGGATTAAAAACCATAAATTTGGTCTTTAGAGTGTTGATTTCTAACCCATGATCCCCACAAAAATCCACAAAGCCATTTAAAATGCGCTGTATCCCCATTGGGGACTTTGATAGCAGCAGGGTGTCATCAGCGAACATAATCGCCGGCACCCTGCTGCCTGCCAACTTGGGAGCATCAGAGTTGGCAACCCCATTGAGGTGAGGGATTACCCCGTTGACGTAGAGGCAGAACAGGGTTGGTGCAAGCACACAACCCTGCCTTACCCCCCTGTCAACGGGGAACCGGTTCGACAACGCCCCCTCCTTACCACACCTCACCTGGGCAAAGTTGGCAGTATGGAGACGAATAATCATCTCCAGCAAGCCCCCGGGGACCCCAAGTTTGGCCAACACCTCCCAGAGTTTTCTACGGGGAACCAGGTCAAAGGCCGCCCTCAGGTCCACGAATACAGTGTAGAGGCTGCCACCCCCCAACTGTACCGTTTTCCAGAAAATGAGGGCGAGCCGAAAGACCTGGTCTGTGGTGGAGATCTTCCTTCTGAATCCCGCTTGGAATGGACTCAGAATGTCATGTTCCAACATCCATTCCGTCAGACGACCCAGAAGTAGCCTAGTGAAGAGTTTCTGGGAAACGTCTATCAGGCTTATTGGCCTGTAGTTGGCTGGGAGCAGAGGCGAGCCCTTCTTAAATATGGGGACTATCTCTGCCCCCAGCCAAGTTGGGGGGATCATCATGCCGTTCAGAATAGCATTGAACAGCACCCTCAAATACGGTGTCCAGATCTTAACTTCATGCTTGTAAAGGTCGCCTGGAAGCTTGTCCAGGCCTGGCGCCTTTTCAGCAGCGAGGCCCAGGGTTGCCATGTTGAGTTCTTCCAGAGTGAACCCATCCATCTGGGATACGCTTTCGAGGGGTTGAGTCATTGCTGGTTCAAGTGGGTTCCCCGATTGATCCTGATCGGGCGTGCTATACAGAAATTTAAAATGGTCCTCCCACACGGCGGCTGCAATATTTGCATCTACTGCCGATGTTGGTTCGGCTGAACCGTGCTTAACGATCTGCCAGAATTTACGGGCATCTCGAAGTGCAAGGGCAGCCGACATTTCAGACCAGTTATCCTGGTCCCAATCTATTTTAGCATTGCGGGTAATAGACTTATAGACCATCCGCTTATCCCTGAAATCAAATCAATATCTTTATTTAGATATAACACAGACATCTTTAAAAGAAGAATACAATATTCACGTTATGTACCAAATATTAAAATAAGTACAGAAAGGCGATCAATTATTGACAGTCGTAATAAAAGTTGAGATCGTCCACATCTTGAGCCTCCTTGTTCCATAACATTTAAAAATAAGATTTAAAAACACAAATATATAGTGAACCAAAGGGAAAATTGGTTAACTCGTAGTGTACAAAACTCTTCACCCCTTTTATATTACTCTCGCAGTCAATAGCATCCTGCGAGGTCCTGATTCTAGGGAAGCAGTCGGAACTTTGGGGAGATCAGTGGTGGCCTCCTGAGCTGGGGGTGTCCCCCGTCCCACCGGCCGAAGTTAAGAACTTGGGGGTCTGGCTGGATCCTAACCTCTCTTTTACCAGCCACACAAAGAAGATCGCAGCCACCTGTTATGGTATTCTGCGAGGACTGCGACCAGTCCTCAAATTCTTCGACCCTCCTACTCGGCAACTGGTGGTCCAGGCCTCCATCCTCTCTCGGCTGGACTACGGGAGTGCACTGATGCTTGGAGTAAATCAGGCTGAGTCTACTAGGCTACAGAGGGTGCAAAATGCCGCTGCGCGGGCCATTGTTGGCCTCCCGAGACGTTGTTCTGTCTCTGCAGTCCTGACATCCCTTCACTGGCTGCCAGTCAGACAGAGAATCAAATTCAAGGCTCTCTGTCTGACATTTAAGATCCTGAAACTCTGTTCGCCTCCTGCCCTTGTGGGCCTTGTCTCTCTCTATGTCCCCACGCGGTCTCTCAGGTCGGAATCTCTTCTTCTGGCGATTAAACCTAGGTTCAGACTGAGCAGGATGGGAGGTCGCTCCTTTTGTGTTTTGGCGGCTGGATTATGGAACTCCCTCCCTGTCCATATTCGTGCCCTAAATAGCCTGACTCTCTTTAGACGCGCTATAAAAACCCACCTGTTTGCCTCCGCTGACTGATTCCCTCTCTTCTCAGCATCGATCTGTTGTGTTGTGGTACTTGATCAGGCGCCAGGACGCCCCTTCGCTGGGGCAGCTGTGCGCCTAATAAAAGTTATTAACATAACATAACATAACATAACATATAGAAACAACCCAATATTTTTAGGGATACTGCGCATGCTCTTTTCGTATTGTTCTCCTTGGAGTAGGTTGTAAGGTGGGTTAAGTGGTTAAAAAGAGTAGGGGGGAAGCTTAATGGGACCTCATTTGCTTAAAATTACGGTATGCTTGCTGAATTAAATTTGCTAGTCTTATATTTAGGATCTAAAGCCACAATAATGGCTTGCCTACAGGTCCGGGCACATAGCCTGTTTCATTCAGCTTTTAGTTTGCACCTGCGTTGGAAATTAAAAAGTGGGCAAAGGCAGACCACATGCAGCAGGGTTTCAGCCGTTTTACCACACCCTCTACATGTTGGATCTTCCACCGTGCGTCGCCAGGAAGGCAGATCTTGCAAAAAAAGCCAGTCACCCATCCTAATAGCAATAAGGCTATGTTTTAGGTACAGTGAATACGTACAAGACAGGTAAATGGCGGGGGCTAGCCGTCTATACGAGTTTATGAGAGCCCAGGCGTGACTACGTTTCGCAAAAAGTGTTTTATCTGAGGTGAGTGATCTCATTCTCACACATTTTTTGATGGCCTTTTTAAATGCTGTCTGACTGGGGTTAAGTGCCCATAGGTCACTCGCTGACATTTGATGAATGGCATCCTTGAAAAGGCGACCAAACGTTCCACCTGGGTTTTTCTGTGTGATTTCTAGCCATACTAAAGATTCTAATGTGCCTGGGTCCGCTTGTCTCAGTTTATGACAAAGGTTCAGGTAAGAGCCGACGTTGGAAGCCTCAAAGTTTGATAACCCCATCTCTAATCTTATCTGTGCTGCGGATGCAGAGTTTGGCAGCTGGAGGACTCTTTTATATATTCTGGTCGTATGTTGGTTTAAAGCGATGTTCAATTTGCCCCTGAATATCTCTATGCCGTATGATAGAGTGGGGCCAATTTTCGCTCTCATAACTTCCAAAAGAGGCGTTAGTGTTGGGCCTGAGAGATTTTTGGAGAGCTTACCTAACAAAACCGCAAGGGTCGTAGCTTTAATAACAATCTCATTCCGCTGTTTTCTTAGATTACATCTGGAGTCCAGGTGGACACCTAGGTATTTATACGACTGACCTATAGCGAGACTTGTATTGTTGAATGACCACCCGCCACCGGCGTGTTGATTTTTACCAAAGAGGACAGTAGTTTATTGGGGATCCCCCAATTCCTTCGTTTTTCCCATGCAGCCACTCTGGGGACCCTGTCAAATGCTGCTTTGAAATCGACAAAGCAGCAAAGCACTGACCTAGATGTTAAAAGTGCTTTGTCGGCAATGGTTGACACTGCTAATAGGTTGGTCATGGTCCCTGAGTTGGCAACAAACCCTGTCTGGTTCATCGGTATCAGGTTGTTTTCCTTTGCCCATAGCCTCAGGTCCTCCAAGAGGAGGCCTGCGTAATGCTTAGCCTCTATGTCCGGAAGGGCAATGAGTCTGTAGTTGTTCGGCGAGGCGCGGGATCCTGATTTATGGATTGGGTGGATTATGGCTCCCCGCCATGAGTCAGGGATTGTAGCACTTTTCAAAGCATAATTAAAAAGGTTTGTTAATGTTCCTGACCAGAAGTCTATGTCGGATTTAAACAGACTCTGTGGAAGGCCATTTGGGCCCGGTGCTCCATCTGATCTTGCTTTTGTCACTGCTGTAGCAACCCTTTCTTGAGTCACCTCAAGGTCCTCGTTGACAGAATAAAAGCGTGAGGACTCTCTTGGGGGGCTGTGTCCTGTTGGTCCTGGATGTTCTGGAGACTTGAAGTGGTCAGTGAGGAATGTTGTCCAATCCGATTCTTGGATATTTGCTGATCCAAAACTCGATGTACTCGGGTTTGTCCGGTTGATTAAGGCCCACAATTTTCTTGAGCTTTTATTCTTACTCTCCCACACCAGTTTGCACCAGAATTGGTTTTCGTGCGACTGTTTAACTTTAATCATCGCCAGCCTGAAGGACTTTTGGGCGGTTTGGTAATGGTTTAAGCATTCACTGTTCCCCGGGCATTTTGCAAGTAGCCGCAAGGCGTTGTTTCTGGCTTTCTTAAGTAACTTTGTCTGTATCGACAGTGTAAACTTGCGACGCTGGGTTGGCCTTTGGGCCTGCTGTTTTGCTGGGAAAATGTTGGTCAGATGGGAGCAGAGCGTCGACCAGGTCGCAATCATTGAGGCATCTTGGTCGATTCCGCCTCTTATGACGTCCATACTTTCTTGTAGGATGTTCGGGCTGATGTCTTCACTCCACTTGAGACGCTTTAGGTTCTCCGTGTGTATTCCCCGACCGGTTAAAGAAGCAGGTTTATGGTTCACTGGCTTTATGTTGAAGGATATGACCTAGGGCCTGTGGTCACTTTCGATTCGTGGATGAATACGGAAGCTAGCCAGGCAGTGAAGCAAGGCAGAATTGCAGATGGTATAGTCCAAGTAAGATTGCTTACTGCCATTTGTCCAGGACCAGTTTGGAGGGGTGTCACCCGCCGACCTGCCGTTGATTACCAAGTAACCAGCACTGTAAAATCGGATCACACAGAGTTCACCCAGTCCACAGTGTGCTTGATTGGAAGGTTTAGTTTGTGTCACGGCCTCTGTGATCGGAAATAAAAAAGGCCCTTCAGTGTCTGATAATTTGCCCTGAAATAGGTTAGTGTTAAAATCTCCCGTGACTATACAGTCTGCGCTGGGGTATTCCGCGGCTATGTCACTCATAATTTCCGTTAGATGAGCCAGGTGGTCTTTTTTTGTAGGTGTACTTGGGTTAATGTACACGTTTAGAAGGAAAAGTGAGCGCTGATTCCTCCATGAGCTAATTTTGACCCCAAGTAGCCAGTCTTCGTCTATGGATAGTCGTAAAATTGGGCCTTTTTAATTGTTTGATATGTATATTGACAGGCCCCCTTTAGAGTGACCATAGCGGCTGTCCCTGAGTGCTGGTTTCCATAGCTCAGTAAAGCCAATGACGGGACATCCTTGTAAGGCCCAGGTTTCCTGCATGGCTATTACTGCGTGCTCGCAGAGAAAGGAGAGGGTTTCAGGGTGCATAAGTTTCTGCTGGAGTCCGCTTATGTTCCAGGAACACATTAAAAAGGTGGAATCTACTTGTGGGTTAAGCACAGTTGTTGGTGAGGCCACTAGGGAGATTGACTTTACCTGGGTTTTTTGATTGGGGCCCCTGCGCTCCACTTCGAGCGGTCATTCTAGGCTTTTGGTTGACAGGATGGCTGGGAGCCACTCCCATCCTTGCCTTGTGTCGACGTAAAAGACCACTGTTGGAGGGGTTTTATACTGTTCTTCGGGTCCTGTCGCGTTTTTTTTAATTGAGTATGGTCTGGAGTGTTCCTCTGGTCTGGTGATTCCGGCTTTACAGGGTGGGGTTGGCTGGGGTGGAATATGGGTACACTCGAATGCCCCAGTACCGCAGAGTGGCCTTATGGTCCAAAAAAGCTCCTGCCCAGCTGTCCGACTTGAGACACACCAGGGTAACCTCAGATGGTTGAGTGCCTCTTGGTGGAAGAAATTCAAGGGATTCTATGTCGTCCGAAACCAGGCCTGCGAGCCCCGGGATGCCGTCCACTAGTTTTATTATGTTCGACCTGTTAAGGATGTCTTGCCGGCCCTTTGATTTGTATTCCGGTGCCAGTAGAATATAAAAATGTGGTGGATTGTTTTTGTTCTCGTTATTTTTTACACTTGGCTTCGTCTTATTAAATTTATTAGGTAACAGGCCTGCGTCTTGTTCCTGCTCCTGTTGCATCGGGCGATGTGAGGCATTCCACAAAGGCTGCCTGTTTTCAAGGAGAGTTATTTTTTGATTATGAATTGTTTTTGTAAGGTTCATTCTTGATATTATGGAATCCGCCTGTGTCGGAATTGAGGCTAACACTGGTTTATGTTTTGCTTGGGTCACTATGGACCCAGGTAGGCTTAGTTCGTCGATTTTCATCCTTGGCTTTTCTATGACAGTGCTGGGCTCATCTACTGCTATTCGCACCGCACGTTCAGTTGGATCATGGGAACTCCCCGCGGTTAGTTGGATGGTGGATGCAGGTGGATCCCCTTTAGGGTTGTTGATGCTGTTTTTTTTGGGGGGGGGGGGTAGTGCAACTGTCTCACTTGGAGCCTTTTTACTAGCCGCCATTTCAAAGAGGGGAAAAAATTCTGAGTGGACAGCAGTTGCTTTTACCCTTGTTTTGTTTCTCTGTTTGCGCAGGCGTTTGCGCTCTCTCTTACTACAGGGTGGTTATGGGGCTGGTAGCCCTTCCGAATCAGAGGGGGCCGAGGTCACTAAACTGGCCGCTCGCAAGCCGCAACGCGATAAGGGAACACTGACCTCCTGATTTTTACAGCCCACGGACGCCCTTGAACCATTTTGGCAGTAGCTTTGGGGCATTAGGACGGGCGCGGGACTGCGAGGTCCAGCACCCTCAGCGGTTTCACACTCGCCGCAGCTGGAGCCTCTTCCCGCCCCGCCTCCTTCTACTTAGCTCTACCCCCACACGCGAATCGCGGGCCGCGCACGGGAGAAGCGCGGGCAAAGCCCGGGCCAAGGGCGGGCCCGTTGTAGCCCGTTAGAGACCGCGTAAGGCCGGGCCGGGCCTCCCCTCTAACTTCTGAGCCCGAGTTGGACTGAACGTACGTGCACGTATCATATATTATTGTTTAATTGTCATTTGGGTTTCACTTTTAATATTTTTGTTCGATATTTGATAATTATGTGCACTCGAGGGAGCAGAAGTAAAACGGCAGCGGGGGGGTCACTACAAACAGGCACTCTAGATAACTTCATAATAAGGGCAAACACCTTCATAGAGCAAGAAATGTCATCAATGGAGCGCAGAGTATCCCAAGACCTTGCCCTGGCAAAAAGATCATCTATGGGCCACTTTGCAACAGCTAAAACTCCCGACCAACCAAAGGGCGTGGTCCCTTTGGAAACCCCCGTAGTAACCCATGCCGATATACATGTTCACAGACAGAGTTTGCCTGGCACAATAGATCTATCAGTATCTCATCTATCACTTGAATCTCAATTAAGTACAGACTTAGAAAAAACTCTTGACATAGCTGCTATTGCTTCACCTGATGATCTGAGTGCTAGCCAGCTGAAGGATAAGAAGGAGGGAGCTATCCCTAAAAAACTCAAGCCAAAAAAAGTAAGGGATAGGGGTAAACAATTGAAAAAGACTTGTGGGGATTCTGTTTTAATCCTGGATATAGAGCACGATGCCTCTCGTAATGTCCCCTCCAAAGAGGCCTTGAGTAGAGCGAATGCAGAGGCCCCGGAAAATCTGGACAGGATTAGTGTCAGGGATGACGAGGTCAATATTTCACTCCTACCTAGGATAGCTGAACTCTTCAAACTATATCTTACACCCAATGAGATAAGACTAGCCCACATTGAAAAACAGCTAGGCGACCTGTGCGCTGTGCCCAAAAAACAAAACCCACAGGGGGCTAAAAAAATAGGGGGAAAAAAATCCAACACCAATAAACCTGCCAATCAGGCTACCAAAAAACCACCAACATTAGTGATCAACCCAAAACCTAAGTTGGTCTTGGCCCCCGAGAAGTCAGCTGCAGCAAAAACTAAAACCTGTGCCACCCCCCCCCTCGAGAGGGGCAGACTTCACCCAGGGTATATACAATGCAAGTAAATAAGAATAAGAATGATGGAGGTTCACTTAGGAGAAGAGCGGTGAACCTGCCCCCCGAGGCAAGTCCCTACGTTGTGGTTATGACTGGGGTCCCTGAATTGGGTGAAGCCGACGAGGAAGCTGGCTGGTCATTAAAAAACAAGGTCCAACATTTGCTTAACTCAAATCGACCCTTACCCCCTAACCAGACAAGCAGGATCTTGACGGTGCGCAGGGTAACATGGGTGGGACATGAGAGGAAATCGGTTCAAGGTGATTGTGTCCTGATTAATTTTGCGGATCCTCACACGGCTGACCATGTTTGCGCATGGAACACTCAGGATAGATATGAGGGAATTGCAACTAGACGACTTTCCTTTTTTTATCCCCCTAGGAGTGGACCAACACGTGATTGGGACATTGATAGAAATTGGCATATAGTAGGGCATCGTGAGCGGGCGGAGATTGGGGGACGTGGGGGGCGCAGCGCCCTAGGGAGCCAGCTTACAGGGAAAATTGGTGTGGTTTCCAAACTGCAAATAGATTCAGTTGCCTGGAGATGGTTGACTGACAGCTAAATCCTACTAGTTTATTAGAGGGTGAGAGGATGGATCCTGTAGTTTTAAGGGGGGGCGGAAGTGGGCTTGGTGGGTCTATAAATGGTGGTTCTGTAGTATTAGATGTCCAGGAGGTTGGGGGAGAAAGTGTGGTCCATATCACTCGTGGTCCAGCATCCATAGGAACAGACAGCACCGCTGAATTAGGGTCAATTCCCATAAATAATGATACTGAAGTAAACATTTTGTATATGACTTGTCATACTTGCCCAGTTGTAGTAAAGGAGGTTGTGGGAGAACCTGTAGGGGGTGGCTTAGTAACGTCATCCCAGCTGGATGGTATCTGAGACGTAATCCGTCCAGTATCAACAATTGTAGCCCCATTGAACGACCATGGGGACAGACTGGCCTTGGTATCATGGAATATAGCGGGTCTGGCTAGTAAACTGAAGGATCCTGACTTGCTGGCATTCATAGACAATTTCGATGTAATTTGCCTACAGGAATGCTGGGAACTATCCGAGACACATCACAATGGTTTTCGCACCTTTTTTACGCCAGCGCAGCATTCTAGCAGGGGTAGGCCCTCAGGCGGATTATGTACTTTTATATCTAACACTGCAAATGTGTCAGTTAAATGTCCACCTGATAAGGGCAATCATCACTTTTATCAGACATTAACACTCATGACGGGAGGAAACCAGTATATCAATCTGATCAACTTTTATAATAACATTCCAGGGGAAGATCGGATTAGGATAATGGACGACCTAAAAGCAGACCTGAGATGGGGAACTGGCCCAGAACAAGAGGGTAGGTGCACTTTAGTGACAGGAGATTTCAATTGTCACCTTTGTCCTCTTAGTAATCATGACATATGCGGCATGGTTAACTTGAAGGGAGATCCCTGTACTCACTTTGAAAACTCCCCGTTTGGGAATCTATTGAATAGCTTGCTATTTGATTATATGATTTAGGTTTTGTAAATGAGCTCTGTAACCCCCAGGTTGAGTTTTTACCAACTTTTATCAGGAGGGGCTCGAACTCGGTGATTGATTTCATGTTGATCACTACACGTCATCATTGAATATGTCCGATCATTTAATACAGAGAATATTGCTCTTAGCGATCATTTTCCAATCTCCGCAACTTTCAGCAGGGTAGTGGGACGAGCCAAAAGACCCAATTTTATAGAAAATCTACATAGTCATGGGATATACCTAAGTCGAACAAATGGCTATGCAATAAAATGGAGCAAGGTTGACCCTTTAGGTTTTCTACAAAATTTGGTAGCAGAGCATTTACAAGATTTTATGATCTGCCTTGCGGAAAATCCAAATTTCGTAGAGGTCGCGGCAGCTTTCCAAAACATCAGCGCACAAGCCCGTAGCAAATTAACAGGGATTGCTCGGGGGGGGGAATAGTCGCAAAGCAAAGGGTTGGTTTAATTCTGCTTGTAGTAAGGCGCACGCCCTTCTTAAAAGTACTTTAAAAGCAGTGCCAACAATCCCCCTAGAAATAAAGTCTGCTAGAGCAATTTATAAACTTGCCCTCGAAAAGCGCAAAAAAGAACTGAAAGTGGCGGCATGGGGAGATCTACTTAAGGCGTGTACACTAAGAGACAATACTGCATTTTGGAGAGCAGTAAACGCTCCTTTCTTTGTGGACAGAAGTTGTGATGTGATGGAGATCGCCATAGAGAAGACGATCTGGGTTAGGCATTTTACTGAACTCTACAAAATAGACGACACTGTCAGAATAGGCAGGACAAATACAAATGAGCACGTAACATTAGAGTCTACTTCCCATGAATTATTTCCCCTAGAAATTGTTTTCTCCCTAGCAGAGGTGGAACTGGCTATTGTAGAAAGTTCTAATAGCAAGGCCCCAGGACCAGATGGGAGTCCCGTTGATATTTATAAGGAAAACACCTCTTTATGGGCACCGCTCCTGACAAATGTGTTAAAAAGCTATAATAAAGTTGGATTTCCGTCCACTTGGCAGGATGCGATAGTAGTGCCAATATTCAAAAAGGGCGATCGTAATGATCCCAAATGCTACAGGCCCATTTCACTGCTTGACTCCCTTATGAAGGTGGCAGGTCGAGTTATATTAAACAGACTACAGGGATGGGCTAAGGATAAAGGCATTTTATCTAAATTTCAATATGGGTTTAAGTCCGGTCTTGGTACTGTTGAACAAGGACTCAACTTGGCATTGTTGATAGGGAAATATAAGACCGCAAAAAAGGGAGACTTATTTATGACATTTGTTGATCTTAGTTCAGCCTTTGACTGTCTAAATCACGATGTTTTGTGGGATACCCTGTCACGGCTTGGAGTGGATCCAAACATTCGATATTTTATCATGGAACTATACAGAGGGGCAGGGGCGAAGGGGCGTTACGGTAAGAAAGGCGAATGCTCAGATCAGTTCCCAATAATGAAGGATCCTGGCGCCCTTTTTTTTAACCTTTATATTAACAGTGTAGCAGATCACTCAACACATCTGGCCGTGGACTTTCCTCAAATCGATGGCACGGCGGCGCCTATTTTACTTTACGCAGTTGATGCGGTTATTATGTCAAGAACTCAAGTACGCCTCCAGAAGGCGCTAACTGGATTCTCAGCATACATGGGTTCTAGGGGCCTACAAATAAACATAGGGAAAACCTACACTATGTGCTGCTCATCAAAAAATAAGGTTTCTTGCTACACATTTTTAGAGCAGTCAAAGATAGAAATGACAAACACTTTTTCATATTTGGGGGTTGTTTTTAATAGTAATTGTTCATGGACTACAGCCATTACTACCAGGTGTTTAGCTTTTTCGCGAGCCATTGGGGCATTAATGCAGTTTGCAAACAAGCTGGGCGGCAGGCCTGTACGCATTTTGCTTCACATTTATAAAGCTAAGTGCGTATCGACCGCCATATATGGGGCTGGGATCTGGGGTATCTCAGATTGCCAGGAAATACAGGTGAAGGAAAATGGATTTCTTAAATATTTGTTAGCTGTTCCTAGGTTTACCCCAACCTACGCCTGCCATAAGGAACTTGATTTGATTTATATTACTGATTTAATTAGTATCAGTCCAGTACTGCTCTGGTATAAAATCTGGACCGCCACCGAAACTGATCTTAACAAGGCAATCATCACAGATTGCATGAGGCTTGTGGGGTCAAAAAATATAAAGTGGCTTTCCTACGTGCAGTATTTTTTAACAAATATAGGGCACCCAGAATTTTATCACACGCCCTTATTAATAACTTCCATTTCCAAAAAGACTCTCAAAGAAAAATGTACCTCCTTCTTGGCCGATCAACGCTGGTATGTTGAGGGTAAGAAGGCTTCAGTGCTACATCACCTTTCATTATTGCAGGAATCTGGTCTACAGCTTTATTTGGGCCCCGAGTGGGGTAGCTATGATAGAATGTTATAGGCACGGCTGAGACTGGGCATCTTTTTTAGGATGGTTACCTTCCCTGACACAAATGATTGGTGTAAAAATCTAAGTAATTGCCCATGCGATGATCGTTCTGCACAGTCTACTATTCATTGTGTTCTTTTTTGCAAATTTTATGGGTGGGGGAGGAGAAGATACCTAACTCCATTATTAAAGCACTGGGGTTTAAGGCAGTGCAGACCAGCGCTCTTTAAGATTCTCCTACTCCAGGATGAAAAAAACATCATTACTGTAACAAAGTTCTTAAAATTCATCATTAGATGTAGAACTTCAATGAGCCAATGAATTGTGAACTGTACTATGCACTTTTTGTAAATAGTCTGAAAATGAATTGATGTAGTGGAACTGAAATTGTTTATCTTAAATTAAAATGTTAACCTTAAACGTCCTAATGTTTTTTACATGTGCTTTTATAGTTTTTATGGAATCGAATAAAGCTATCTTTGACTTTGACATGACACTAAACTGGCCGTTGGGCCTATCACTTGATGGTCCGTGCAGATTGTGCACCCACTTGGGGCCCCGGCGTTTTCAGTCATCGCTTTGATCGAGTCAAGGCCCGTTGATGCTGATTGAGGTTGGCCTGATTTTGACTGCTCGCTCGGCTGGTTTGGACAAAGAACTGTTCCCCCGCTTGACTTGGTATCTTTGTTTATAATAGACCATGGATTAGCACAATCTTGGATCGTGTCTGGCATTTTTTGCAATTGCGAACAGGGGGTTATGGGTGAGTTGCCTCCCTTCAGCTGTTTGACTTCTTTTATTACACTAGTTAGGAAGTCTGGAAGCGAGGAAAGTGAATCAATGATTGGGGAGCAGCAACAGACCGACTGTATGAGCTTTGTCGAGGCTTGCGCTCCTAGTATTAAATTGTTCAGTTTATCGAGTTTATTATCAATCCCTGCCGTAAACAGCGCTAGGGTATTCAAAAGATCGACCTGTGCATCCAATTTATCCGAATGGTAATTTAATGCGTTAACTGTTTGATGAAAGGTTTGAAGAAGTTGAGGCAAGACCCCGGTTACTGTGGGTTCTTCTTGGTTAGGCTTTTAGTTTGGCGTGTGATTGGCGGGGTTTTGATTGTCTTTGAAAAAGAATGACAGGTCCGCTAAAAGCTGGTCATTAGGATCGGATTGTTTGGGCGATTTTTGTGGAGATGTCATTATTGCTGCTGGTGGTGAATATGCAATGTGCTGGGGACTTGACGCGTCCAGGGGTTCCTTGGGTGTGCTTTTGATTTGAAGTAAGTTGGACAGTTGAGGAATGTTATTATGCACCTGTGTATTTTGTGCATGGATTTGTGCAAGTGTTAGTTGACGATGCGGAACCATTGTGGGTTCCTTTGGCACGACTGGATCTTGTCGGGGGGATGATATTGGTATTTCCGGTTTCTGAATTTGATCTGTAGAAAAGCTTGGGTTATGCTGTAAACTCACCGGAGGTGGTTGCAGCGGGCAAACTTCTTGCATATCCTCTGCAGTAGGTGAGAGTTGCTGGCCGAGTTGCGGCTCTAAGTGGTGACTAAAAAGGTTTTGTTTGAAGCTTGCACCCCCCAGTCGGGCCAGAGCCAAGTCGTTAAGTGCTGATCCAAAGATGTAAACTCCCGGAGGTTGAGTTGACTCCTTGGTTTTCGTTGGCCGCTGTAGTGGGGATGGCAGTTGTAGGGGGGGCGTACATATTTCAGCCTGCTGGTCCGAGGCTACAAAATTGGTTGACTCCTGGGGCTGGAACTTTGGAGGAGCGTTGGTCGTGGTTGGGATTTTTTTTAAAGTAGTCCAACAAGTTCGAAGGTTTTAAGGCATTTGACGTGGCAATACTCTTGCCTTTGAGACTGGGGTTGCAGCATCCATCTGGCGAAGATTTTGCTGCAACCGCTGCTTCCTGACAGGCCATGGGGGGGTTGTGATTATCCGGATGGAGCTCTTCATTGCTTGCCAGCTGTTTTGATTTCCACCTTTTTAGCGCCGCTATGGTCTTTCTTACTTTCCCTGATCTCATGGTGTTGGTTGATTTGTTGAGGCCAATGCTGTGCTGAGGTGGCTGTGGTGACTAAGTTGACTGAAGTGGCACTTCCGAAGCTATTACAAGTCTGAGAGGGGTTGCGGTGCCTTAGGGCTCTGATGAGTCTGGTGGCTCTGATGGGTCTGGGAATGCTGCCAGCTCTGACGTCACTGACTGGCTGAGTGGCATTGTGCTATTGATTAAAACTCTAGGCTTTCGGAGGGCTTTCAGTTGTCCTGTTTACAAAGGGCTGCCGGTTGGTTGATGGTCGGCGAGGTGCACTTTTTAGCACTGTTTGCACTTTTGTGGGCGCATGTCTCGTCGTTAACTAAGTCGAGGCACCCCCCCGCACTTTTGACTTTTACCGACCCCAGTGCCTGTCAGCGGTGACCCACACACGCTGCACCACTCGGACCTGGACCGGACTGGGCCGGACTGGCTGAACAGGAAGTCCAGACCTCGCCTCTGTGTTAACCCCCCACCAGATGGGGTTGCACAGATAGTAAAAGGTCAGTCGACTCGACCGGTCAGCCAATCTGCCAGCCAGGCGACTACACGAGCAGGCAGTGAGGCCGGCTGTCACTCGGCAAACTCGGGGGGAGCGGCCCCAGAGCTGGAAAAAGCAGACGGCTGCACAAACGGCTGGCTGGCTAAGTGGGTGGGTGAAATCGGTGCAGAAGCGGGCGCTGACTGGTACACAAGAGACAGAGGCAGACACGGCAGGCCAGGGCAAACGCGGGACGTAGCCAACAGGGGGAAAGATTAGTATGCGACAACGTGCGGTTCAGAACGGAGGGGGGGCTGAGCAAGGGCATACGTTTACCGTTTGAACTAACCAGCCAAGCACCCCTCCCACTACCGGCAACGGCAGCGGCGGGGGTGGTGGAGACGGTTGCACGCCTCGCCTCTCCTCACCCTCACCTCCTCCCCGCACTTTCCTCGTCAGCTTACCGGTGTTCCATCACTGCCACTGCAGGTCCTGACTATGCCGGCAAATCCCCCGAGGGAAACCGAGTCGGCTTCCCGACCGCAGCGACGTTTCGCCTCGCCTCGCCTCAACCTCGCTGCGATCACCGTCCAGCTCCGCCCACCTCACCTCACCACGCCTTGCCTGACGACACGTCCGGACAGCAGCTACAGTTCCGTTAGTGGGACGCGGCCAATAGCTCATCCAGTCAAGAAACAGATATAGCAGAGCAACCATATGAACTTGCAAGAATTATTGAAAAATCATATGAAGAACTAGGTAGAGATAGTTTGGGTGGGAAACCATTAAAACCCCAACTAACAGAAAATCCTGAAAACGTTTTTATTAAAATCAATCTCACTACTCCTAAGTGGGAGAATAGCAAACAAACACTTCATAAAGAGAAGCGTTCTCAGTCCAGAGGAAGATCTCCCCAACGGGGAGGTAGGTCTCCCCAACGAGAGCCCTCTGAAAAGAGGTATAACCTCAGAAATAGGCATAATTTGAGAAAACCTGATAGTTATCAAGATACTGATACACGTTCCTCTCCTATCTTTCAGACTTCCTCACAGAAATCTGAAAGAAGAGGACGATCTGAACAGAAAGAAGAACGCGTGAAGTCCAAGGACGAACAGCACGTTCCAAAAAATAAGAAAACTCAATTCACCAAAAAGAAGGTGGCAAGCGTAAAGACCAGACATGCCGAGAATCTTGAGGACACAACTCAAGAACGGGGAATGGGCCCAGATAATGCTAGACAGCGCAGCAGAAGTAACCATAGCTCGCAAGATCCTGAAAGATCATCTGGAGACATTGGACTTGAATAAATGCATTCAAGTTGAAACTGCCGACACCAGGGTTAGTGTACCCCATAAGTTATATGAAGTAACGCTCTGGATGGAGGGGAACATACCTAGAAAAAAAAGCACTCTTTTGGGCGAAGCTTTCTAATGGTTATGACATTCTTCTAGCTGAACAAGACTGGCCACCTGAATTTGTCAGGGACGCCCACATGGCGAAGAGATAATGATAACAAAAAAGGAGATGACGTGGCACACCTTTGTTTTTCAGTCAAGTTCAACGCAGGTACTTCTAGGTCAAACAAATCAATGGTTTCTGGGCGCCTCAGGATTGGTCCCTTCTGGCTGGAAAGGGACTGAAATGTGAACTAATAATAGAGAGGTGTGGGGGTACCCACACCGAATCCTGTGGAGCTCCTCAAGAGGGTAATGTCCTCTAACTGTTCACAATATCATCAACTTCAAACGATCAGTAAATTCATCAGAATATTCTTTAATCCAAAGGTCCTATATTTATCTCATATAGACACAGGTAATGTTCAGACGAAATTCAGTATGTAGTACATCACATAACGTTCAAAATGCCAAATCCCAATGCATTTCGGGACAGAGTCCCTTCATCAGGGGAATGCAGTTATTCTGTGGACAAACCAAACACTGCGTCAGGGAGCGAACCCAATACTAAATACAGTGTAAAAATGAATAATAAGAAAAAGTCATAAAAAAAGAAAATAGGAAACCGGTGGGTGAGCATCAAAGCGGTGTAAACGTATTAATGCAGAAAAAAGTCGTGAATGGCAGAGGAAACACCGCTAAGGAAGAAGAAAAAGGCCAAAGTTCAAGAATGTTATCTGAAAATACACGAGTGTCAGAAAGTATAACGTACGCCTGAAAAAACCGTTAAATGACACCTGAACAGTGCGTGTTAAGTATAAGGCATAGTTTAAGTGCACAGTGCTTACCAAAATCTTCAGAATTCGTGCTCAAAGAACGTATACCGACAGAATAGCGTGGGTATCCGGAACAAAGCGTGTTTTAGATAATCGGCACCAGTGTACATAGAAGACGGACCAAGTGAACAAGAAACATAGAGGAAAGACTGTTGGATCAGTCATACGAGTGCGATAACAAATGACACACGGCCATGTGAGCTTAACGTATATACAGGAAAGATAAAAAGGAACACAAATCTTCATGAATATTAGTAAAACGGCAACTTGTCAAGAAAAAACAATAATCTTAAACCATACCGACACACTATGTGTCGGCCATCTTGGATAGGGAAAGTAAACATGAGGAACAAGGTCCTTTGGGGGAAAGTTGACCATTAACAAGAATCAACCAATTCTAAACACCATGTTGAAGAACGAAAAGAGTACAGGGACAGAATTTCTGCTGGAAAAAGAAGGTAGAAAAGGAAAAGGTGTGCCCTAATGCAGGCTATCAGTGACCTTTTTATAGTACCGGTTAGCACCAACAGGAGGAATCCCCGTTTAAGGGCTAGACAGGGTTGGTTCAACGATAAGTGCAGGGAGGCAAAGTCGCTTCTCATCGAAGCAGTCAAATCCAAAAAGCCCATCAGGACCAGGGTGGCCAGAAGACACTATTCCCTTTGTCAGAAAAACGCAAAGAAGGAGTGGGAGGACAACTACTGGCAGGACCTCTTGGCAGCCAGCAAAAGGAGAGATGCCAAAGGCTTTTGGGACTTGGTGGGAAACAGGAGTCGCCCTGATGATACATTGAGAACCTGTAGTATTAATGCCCAGACCTGGTTCACCCACTTCCAATTACTCTACTCACCCATCGAAGGTCAGCTCAATGATCCCTTTACTCTCCCGCCATACATCCTAGACAGAGACATGGCCTTGTTCTCTGCACGGGATGTTACAAACCAGATTAAAACCCTGGTGCCACTAAAAGCTGCTGGCCCGGACGGTCTCCCAGGAGATATCCTCCGAGCCTATGCAGATGAATGGGGGGTACTGATTTCGGACCTTCTTAATGCAATCATTATGGGTGGTGCGGTCCCAGATTCCTGGAAGGGGGCCGTGGTAGTACCAATCTTTAAAAAGGGGTGCAGGGACCTTCCTGGGAATTATAGGCCCATAAGCCTAATAGATTCGAGTCAGAAACTGGTGGGGAAAGCTATCTTGGGGAGAATTTTAGAATGGGTGGATGACAATCACGTCTTGTCCGATATGCAAGCCGGTTTTAGGTCAGGTACCGGAACTATAGAACAAGTGTTTAGGCTTATGGTATTGTACTGGAAGGTGGTGGAGCTAGGCAAAGGCAGTCTTTACCTGGCCTTCATAGATCTAAAGACTGCCTTTGACCTGGTCCCGAGGGAGGAACTCTGGAGGGTCTTGTACGGTTTAGGGATGCCCCCGTACATACTCAACCTGCTCATCAAATTGCATAATGACACCTTTGCCCAGGTGAGATGGGGCCTAAATGGGGAATTGACCGATAAGATCAGGGTCGAGAGGGGTGTGCGGCAGGGCTGTGTGTTGGCTCCCACCCTATTTTCCCTTTATATTAATGGGGTGGTAGAGCACCTGCTCCGCGAACCAGCAGACGCCCCCACTCTGGGAGGCGTAAAAATTCCAACACTACTGTTCGCGGACGACACTCTCCTCATTTCAAAGACGCCCCAAGGTCTCCAGAAACTTTTGAATTCCTTCCAGCACTTTTGTACCACCAGAGGCCTTGTTATCAACGTGGACAAGACTAAGTACTTAGTCATGCACCCCCCCGCAAAGTAGGCTGTCCCCCGGTCCTGAACTCAACTCCCCTTGAAAGAGTGGCAGAATTTGATTACTTGGGTATTCGCCTAAGTGACTCAATGAACTGGACCGCTCATATCAATAAAATGATAATCGGCCACAAAAGGGTGGGAGGGGCCCTCCTTAAGGAGTACAGCAGTTCTACCAAACATTGTGTTGCCCCACTGATCGACATTTACAAAGCACGAGCTGTCTCCGCGTCACTCTACGGAGCCGAACTGTGGGGACAAGGTAAACTGGACCCCTTGAGCAAGGCCGAGAATAAATTTATCAAAGATCTCCTTGCCATCCCGTCGAGCACTCCAACAGTTCCGGTACTAATGGATGTAGGCTGCAAAGCAATTGGGGATCAGGCACGACTTCGCCCTCTCCTGCTGTGGGCCCGCCTGTGGAGGGTTCCGGATCTAAAACCCTACGCTGACGGGTTAGCAGAGGTGATGCACTCCACTGGTTGGCGGAAGATCAAATGGCTCAGGGAAACCAATCAACTTCTAATGGAATTAGGCTTGGAATCCTGCTGGCTTACCTGTTCAGCCCCCCCAAAGGACTACCTAAAAAAACTGTATTGGGATTGGGTCTCTGCGAAGCGCACCAGTAACCAGCAGCACTGCAAAGCCACTGCAGCTTTTCTGCTTATTAAAGATGTTGTTGTGCAAGAGCCCTACATGGATTTAATCACCATTGCCATGGACCGGTCCTTGTATATCAAATTCCGATTAGGAACTTTACCCCTCGCCGACCTTTGCTCCAGGTGGAACAAGTCAGTGCCCGCATCACGTCATTGTGCTCTATGCTCTGATAAACCAGAGACTGTGCCACACTTTCTATTTGAATGTCCGGACTATGGGCGCCCCAGATCACGATGGCTTAAACCAATTTGCAGAGAACTGGGCACATGCCAGCACACGGTGGCCCTCCGGATACTTTTAACCAATACAGCCCCTAACATTATTTGCGCTGTTTCCAAATTTTTAAAATGGGCTTGGTTGATTCGTCTTAAAAGACTGGCCGTATCAATTTAATGCTGTTTTAGATAATTTATTCTACTTAATTGTGTTTTTATCTCTTTTATATTTAAATGTACAGTCTCTTTTTTCGACATGCTTTTTATTTTCTGTAAAGCTTTTATGATATATGCATATCGAAATAAAGCAATCAACCAACCAACCAAATCGCATTCCAATACACACAAAATACACATATGCCAGAAAATGGGCAGTAGCCCAAGCTCCAGCATTATATAAAAATCATTTAGGATGGGATGAGGACTCTCCTCACCATAAAATACAGTTAACAAGCATTGGAAATGCAATAGGTCTCGGATTTATTTGAGTTAGAGCTAATGGCATTGTAAATGGCAATGTCTTTTAGCCATGTGTTATGGAGTGTATGCATGTGGTGTGTAGTGGAATTATGTGGGTTGGATTGGAATTGTAGCAATGGTGGCATAATATGCTTTAGATGAATATGTTTAAAAGTAAAGTGAACCACTCTGCTCTCACTCATGCGGTCACTCTCACTCTGCTGTCACTCATGCAGTCACTCTCACTCTGCTGTCACTCATGCAGCCAATCTCACTCATGCTGTCACTCTCACTCTGCAGTCACTCATGCAGTCACTCTCACTCTGCAGTCACTCATGCAGTCACTCTCACTCTGCAGTCATTCTCACTCTGCAGTCACTCATGCTGTCACTCTCACTCTGCAGTCATTCTCACTCTGCAGTCTCGCATCCAGTCACTCTCACTCTGCAGTCACTCATGCAGTCACTCTCACTCTGCTGTCACTCATGCTGTCACTCTCACTCTGCAGTCATTCTCACTCTGCAGTCACTCATGCTGTCACTCTCACTCTGCAGTCATTCTCACTCTGCAGTCACTCATGCAGTCACTCTCACTCTGCAGTCACTCATGCAGTCACTCTCACTCTGCTGTCACTCATGCAGTCACTCTCACTCTGCAGTCACTCATGCTGTCACTCTCACTCTGCTGTCACTCATGCAGTCACTCTCACTCTGCAGTCACTCATGCAGTCACTCTCACTCTGCAGTCACTCATGCTGTCACTCTCACTCTGCAGTCATTCTCACTCTGCAGTCACTCATGCTGTCACTCTCACTCTGCAGTCATTCTCACTCTGCAGTCTCGCATCCAGTCACTCTCACTCTGCAGTCACTCATGCAGTCACTCTCCCTCTGCAGTCACTCATGCAGTCACTGTCACTCTGCAGTCACTCATGCAGTCACTCTCACTCTGCAGTCACTCTCACTCTGCTGTCACTCTCACTCTGCTGTCACTCATGCTGTCACTCTCACTCTGCTGTCACTCATGCAGTCACTCTCACTCTGCGGTCACTCATGCAGTCACTCTCAGTCTGCAGTCACTCATGCAGTCACTCACACTCTGCAGTCACTCATGCAGTCACTCTCACTCTGCAGTCACTCATGTTGTCACTCTCACTCTGCAGTCACTCATGCAGTCACTCACTCTGCAGTCACTCATGCAGTCACTCTCACTCTGCAGTCACTCATGCAGTAACTCTCACTCTGCAGTCACTCATGCAGTCACTCTCACTCTGCAGTCACTCTCACTTTGCAGTCACTCATGTTGTCACTCTCACTCGCTGTCACTCATGCTGTCACTCTCACTCATGCTGTCACTCATGCAGTCACTCTCACTCTGCAGTCACTCATGTTGTCACTCTCACTCTGCAGTCACTCATGCAGTCACTCACTCTGCAGTCACTCATGCAGTCACTCTCACTCTGCAGTCACTCATGCAGTAACTCTCACTCTGCAGTCACTCATGCAGTCACTCTCACTCTGCAGTCACTCTCACTTTGCAGTCACTCATGTTGTCACTCTCACTCGCTGTCACTCATGCTGTCACTCTCACTCATGCTGTCACTCTCACTCTGCAGTCACTCTCACTCTGCAGTCACTCTCACTCTGCAGTCACTCTCACTCTGCAGTCACTCTCACTCTGCTGTCACTCACTCTGCTGTCACTCTTAGTCTGCAGTCACTCTCACACTGCTGTCACTCTCACTCAATTAAATTCAATTCATGAAGCTTTATTCGGTACAAATGAATGACCATAAAAGCACAAGCATAAAATATACAGTAATTCATAAGAAGTATTAAAAGTAAGAAATATTTACAGATAAAATTAACAATCAAGGTTCATTGAAGCACATACTTTTCCTGGAATTAATGCACTTATTTAAAAACGTTGCAATATAAAAGCAGATATCCGCAGATTGTAGGTTAAAAATTAAGTCCATAGCCTGTTTAACTGTACGTACACCATACTTGACAAACATTGGTTTCAGGAAGGTAGTACGAAAGTTCATGTACAGTTTGCAAAACAGCAGAAAGTGCAAAGTGCTCTGGAGACACGCCATCACACATACATGGCCCCGTCGGATGTTTCTTGATGTTCGGGTGGGCCACTAAATAATGTGCCATACCAAGTCTAAGTCTAGTGAGCACAAATGTATGTGACTTCCTAGTCACCATGGTTAAGTAAAAAGGAAATCCTTCCCCCAAGCTGTATCTGTTGTAAAACTTAACAGTGGACAGCAATCCAGAGGCAAATGCTCGCTTCTTTCCTACAAATGCCAAGAATTTGCTTTTCATCTCAGCTTTTGGGATCTTCGATGCTGCACTAGGATCAGTTAAAATATTCAACTCGAATATGTTCGAGAAACAGACAACAACATATTTAACCCAAGGAATCTCAAGATATTTGTCCAATAATAAACAATCCTCGATTATAGACCGTTAAATGATTTCTCCTCCTTAAGCCAGATAGAGCGCCAAACCATCAATGGTCTAAGGCAGTGTTTCCTAAACTGTGGTCCACGGACCCCCAGGGGTCCGTGACATATTCCCAGGGGGTCCGCAGGAGGAAGTCTTAAAAGCACTGCAAGGTTCCTTGTCTAATTAGCAGCTTTCGAGCAGCAATAAAAGTGTCAAAATAAAGCCAGTGATTAATGCACCTGCTCGAGAGATGAGTTTTCTCCAGTGGCAGCTTTGAGTTTTCAAATGTAGCACAGACGGTTAATATGCCTACTGCAAAGAACGTGTACCAAGCATTTTAAAAAACAGTATTTTTGTGTGCATAGGGGAGTGTGTTACACTGCTTTTGTCACAGAGATTATTTTGTTACTGTGCAGTTCATAAGTGGCAACCGTAATCTAGCACAGTGACATATAAACTGTCATCAAAGAGCTGCTTGCAAACTGCATGGTTCACGTTAGTAACTTATGCTTTTAGCAGGCTTTCATTATCCTGATGCTGCTAAAAAGGTTTATTTGGGTGGAAATAATTTGTTATTGTGAAAGTCAATGCTAACCACTGGGTGATGTTCTGAATCCTGAGTTTGTGCTTCTCCAGACCAAGCACTCTTTAAAAATGCTTACCAGTATGAATGACGTGTGAATCCTACACCTTGTGGAACCCTTTGTCTTATGTAACATTTTCTATACACTGATTTACACGTATGATTCATTGGCGCAGATTTATGAAGGCCTTGCGCCGCAGGTGCGTCACTTTTAACATGGGATAAAGTGACGCACCGACGGCGCAGGGCCTTCATAAATCTGCCCCATTGTCCCTATATGTGTGTGATGTAAAGTGCTCTGACATCCTACAGTGGTATGAGAAATGCTATAAAACAAATGAAATACATGTGACGGAGAGGCTATGGAGAGATGAGAGGCACTGTTGGGTGATAATAAGGGAATCATTGAAGAACCCCAACAAAGATTGTCGTATCCTAGTGCATAGTAAGGTCTTCATTTACTATTTATTAAGCTAATACAATTTAATATATAATGATAAATGTGTTTTAGAATGCACCACTGTTTCCTAAATTTCTTGGGGGAGAGCCTCCCAAAGCCCCCTTTGTAGTGGTCAGGCTCACTCACTGCACTTGGTGCGCACCGTATGGCGACTGGTTTGAAAACATTTGCCAGGGCTGCCTTGGGTTTCCAGTCTGGCCCTGGCAGGAGCAGGATCCTTGTACTGCGAAATAAAACCAACCAATTAAAAGTTAGTCACAGAGTTCCAGGACCAACCTTCCCATTAAATTGCTTTGTTTTTTGCTAATTCTTTGAATATAAAATACTAAGGGGGATATTTACAACAGAAGTGGTGTGTAGTTAGCCTCCTTGGCGTAACGATAGGCTCCGTCACTTCAGAAACGCAGGGCTGCACCAGATTTACAAGAATATGGTTCAGTCCTGCATTTCCCCCAGTGCTGGCGCTACACTTAGCAGTGTAGCTCCAACGCAGGGACCATTGCACCATGGTGCAAGGGTGTGTGCATGCAGGGGAAGATTCTTTATGTACAGGAAGGTCCCCCTTTCTGCACATAAACAATCTTTTTGTTTTTTTTTTAATTTTTTATTATAAACTTTTATTGAAATAACAGACATACATAAAACCAACAAAACATCATGAGGCATAGAGGTGTGCAAGGTACAGTATCTCGGAACCATGCGGGCTGAGCCCGATACAAATCAGTGCATGACAATCATGAAGATATATAGAGGCGGGGGCAGGTGAGGAAACAAACAGTAAATAGATCAGGAGGAACAAAGGAACGTCAGGTTAGGGGGACAGAGATTCTTCGGTGGATAAATCGTGTGGGGGAGTACAAATATTACCCCTGTATGCGTTCCATTGGGACCAGATGCGACCCCAGTGTCTGGGGCGCCCCCTGGCCAAATAGGCAGTTTTCTCTCGAAACATGCACCAGTCCATGTTTTCCTTCCAAGCAGACAAGGTAGGCGGCACGGGTGAACCCCAAAGCTGGGCAATGTCCCTTTTGGCGACCATGTTACCAAGGGCAGCCCATCTGGTCTGTGCAGTGTTGTAATCATTAGGCTCCCATACATTGAGAAGACATCTCCTGGCCTCGGGAAGCAGGGGCACACCCGTGACATTCCTCATGACGTCATGCACCCTGGCCCAGAAGCAAACTATCTCCGGGCATTCCCATATTATGTGAAGAAAGGTACCAGTCATACCACAGCCACGCTTGCACAACCCATCTACGGAAAATCCCATACGAACCAAACAGGGCCCTGTGACATACACTCTATGCAAAATCTTCAGTTGGACAAACCGCAGTCGAGCAGGGATAGCGACCTCTTTGGGCGAAGACAGGGCCGACTGCCAGTCCTCGTCGTCCAATTCCAGGCCATCAGAGCACCATGCCTCCCGGAGGCGAACCAGTAGATCTGCCCTGTTATTAATGAGTTTTTTGTAAATTAAAGAGATCGTGCTGTCGGGTATGTGCCCATCCAAAATGCGGTCTTCCAAAGGGGAGGATTCCGGGATATTGGCGCCCACTGGGAACACCGACAACAAGGCATGACGGACCTGAGCGTACCGAAAAAATTCAGTACTGCCCAAGTGATATTCCAGCCGCAGTGCATCAAAGGACTTGACCGTTCCTTTCGACCACAAATCACCAACCCTGCTTATGCCAATCATATCCCATCTATCAAAACCTTTCGTTCGCCACAAAGAACCCAAACATTCAGAGTCATACAAGGGAGTGGCCTGAGTGAATCTACCACACCAACCCAGGGCCGCATTCGCATCCTGCCAAACTCTCACAGCGGTCCTGGTGGGACCGGTCAGTGCTCCACGGCAAGCTCTGGAGTACAACGCTCTGCTGAAAAACCCTCCAGGAAGGACATGCCTGTCCATGGAAAAAGCCGGGGCCAGGCCCGCAGCGTAGGTTGCATGATTGATTGCGCTGAGCTGGGACGCCCAGTAATATCGTCCAATGTCCGGGAGTGCTATGCCACCATCAAACCACGGAAGCGTGAGTTTCGGGAGGGCAATACGAGCGCGTCCATCCCAAATCAGTTGTCTCTGCAGGGCTTCAACTTCACGGAAATAGCTGGAGGGAACGAAGTCTAGGGAATTCTGTAGCGCGTATAAGAAGCGGGGCAAAGACATCATTTTAAAAAGCGCCGCTCTGCCAAGAGGTGACAGGGGCAACCTAAGCCAGCGAGCTACATCAGATTTAAGCCGCTGGAGAGGGGGCAACAGATTAAGATTATAACGCATAGCCGGATCCAAGGAAATATAAATCCCCAAATACTTAAAACCGGTACTCGCTACCTGAATTGGAAATCTACGCGGCAACGGAGGGAGATCTCCCGCCAAAACGTAGATGCAGGATTTAGCCCAATTGATAACGAGACCGGCGTTCCTGCCAAAGGAGGCCAGCACGTCAAAAAGCACATTAAGGGATTTCCGCGGTGACGTAAGATATAGGAGAATATCATCTGCTTACAGAGAGATGCGATCCTCGAAGTCGGGGGACCAGCGAATGCCCCGCAGGGACGGTTCCCACCGGAGCCATTCCGCCAACGGTTCAAGAGCGAGAGCAAAGAGCAATGGGGACAACGGACATCCCTGCCGGGTGCCCCGTCCGAGCTCGAAGACACTAGAGACTCGACCGTTAACCACTACCTGGGCTAGGGGAGTCTCATAAAGGAGCTTCACCCAGGATATAAAGCCCGGCCCAAACCCGAATTTCGAGAGGGCCGCCCACAGGTAGGGCCATTCGATTGTGTCGAAGGCCATGGTAGCATCGAGAGAGGCCAAGATGGCCGGTTCTGTGAGCATCCCAGCTCTCGCGAGAACTCCGTGGAGTCTACGCAGGTTTAATGCTGTGTTGTGGTGCGGGATAAATCCGGACTGATCCGGATGGATCAGGTCTCCAATCACGGTGACCAATCTGTTGGCCAGCGTCTTCGCCAGTATCTTGGGTTCGGCGTTAAGCAAAGAGATAGGCCTGTAGGAGGTACAGCGGTCTCGAGGCTTACCCTCCTTTGGGATGACCACGATGGTGGCAAGCCGCTGATCGGGGGGAAGGGAGCCCGACTCCCGGGCCTCCAGGAACATCTCTCGTAAATGGGGCACCATTTTATCGGGTCGTAACTTGTACAGCTCGATAGGCAAACCATTGGGGCCCAACGCCTTGCCCGAACGCAGGGAACGGATCGCGCTGGCGATCTCATCCACAGTAAACGGGGAGTCCAAGAGGTCCCTGTCTGAGTCAGAGAGGCGAGGCAAAGCAATATCCCGCAACAGCAGATGAGAGTCCTCTTCGTCTCGGTCACAAACCGAGGTGTACACAGTCTCAAAATGGGCCGCGAAGCACTGAACAATCCCAACAGGGTCCGTAACACAGTCACCATCTGACATCTCTATCATAGGCACCACACGATCCACTCTCTCCTTTCTATCCAACCAAGCTAACAACTTGCCCGCTTTATCACCAACGTCATACAATCGCCCCTGCTGCTCCCTGTACATCATTTTAGCTGCATCAGTAACAAGAGCCTTGTAGTCCACCTGTTTCAAAGCAAGGGAGTGCAACTTTTCTCTAGAGGCACCAAGACCGGGGTCAGCCTCCAAAGCGGCAATCTCGGACTCTACCCGCACCACCTCCTCAGTAGCAGCTTTCTTAGCAGCAGCAATAAGGGACAAGGCTTGTCCGCGGACCACAGTCTTAAAGGCCTCCCACAGCGTTACGGAAGACGAGACAGAACCCACATTGTCATCAAAATAAGTCTCAATGGCCTTAACAAGACTGGAACGAGTCCGGGGATCATGGAGATACCACGGGTTAATCGGGGCAACTCTACCTTCACACCCAACCCCCACTTCAAGCCGGAGCCATAAAGGGGAGTGATCAGAAATTCCCCTAGGAAGTAAACGAAGTTCCCTGATGGAGGTAGACTGAACAGCTGGCACTAAGAAATAGTCAAGCCTGGACAAGCTGCCGTGGGCCCCAGAGTGGAAAGTGTATTGTAACTGCGTAGGGTGCAACAATCTCCAAGCATCGACAAGCCCAAAAGTCTCCAGCAAGTCGCTAAGCCACCTATGAGTCCTAGGCAAGTCTCTGGGTGGATGTCGTTCCAAAACGCCAGAAACGACAGAGTTAAAGTCCCCCCCCCCATGATCAGGAGCCCATCTGGGAGACCCAGTATGACACTATACAAATCAGCAAAAGTCAAAGTTTGTAAGCCGGGTGGGACATAAACCGATATCACAGACAAAGTCTTCCCCTCCCACCTCCCAGTGAGCAAGGCGTAACGCCCTCTATCATCGAGCTTAATCTCGTCAACAGCAAAAGGGAGGGAGGAACGCAGAAGGATGCCAGCCCCCCTAGACCCAGAAGTAAACCCCGCATGGGCCACAAGGCGGTAGCCACGCCGGTTAAGAGCCTGACATGCGTTACCTATTAAATGGGTCTCCTGCAAGAGGACTATATCCGGAGAGTGTCGCCTAAGATACTTCAAGACAATACTCCGTTTTATCCTATCTCCCAAGCCATTGACGTTCCAGGATAAAAGTCTCAACTCACCGCCCCCCATTCCCAAGGCACGGAACGAGCAACACCCACATGGAGCACAATAAGCAATACGGTGCCTCGTGAAACAACAAACACATACAAACACCCCCCCTCCCCACCCCCCAACTCACCCATGACAAACCCCCCCACCCTGCACCCCTGCATAAGACTAAAAAGCCACCCCAACTTGCAGTGTGCCTGTCGCCCCATTCCTAAACTATTCTACGGTAAGAACCCTGGAGGAGGAAGAGTTCCCGTCTACCCCCCGCCACCCCAGGCCGATCAAAATGTGTCCCAAGGATAAACTCAGCTGATACAGCAAACAAATGTTCAGATGACGGGGTCCATCGACGAGGTCATCACTCGGCTGCACCTCCCTCAGCGCCACCAGGGCGTCCGGAGCAGTCTTGACCCTCGGGCAATGAATCGAGCCAGTCACTGACATCACCAGGGCGGTCAAAAAAGAAAGTACGGTCCCGATAAACAATCCGCAGCCTGGTGGGAAAGAGTAAGGAGTATTTCAAGCCCAAGTCACGTAGGCGCCGCTTAACACCCTGGAATCCAAGTCTCTGCTTCTGAACTAGAGGCGAAAAATCACGGTAAAACGAAACGGAGGCGTTCTCAAACTTCACCGGTCCCTTGTCTCGAGAAGTCTGCAGCACAGCGTCCCGATCACGGAAATGGAACAATTTCGCAATGATGGGTCTCGGAGGAGCACCCAGCTTAGCCTTCCCGCCGGGGATACGATGCGCCCGTTCCACCGCAAAGAATTTACTAAGACCTGCGGGGGCCAAATAGTTGGATATCAAGTCCTCGACCAGGAGATCAACCCCTTCAGTCTCGGAAGCCTCCGGGACACCAATAAGGCGCACGTTGTTACGGCGGGCCCTATTCTCGTAGTCCTCAAGACGGCGCGCCATGAGATCGTGTGAGGACCGGAGATTGCCAATTTCCACTTGAGCCTCCGAGACATCGGTGATCAAACTTGAAGTCTTGAGGTTCAACGATTCCACTCTCTCGTTAGTCTTAGAGAGATCCGCTCTAATCAGCGTGATATCAATGGCCACCGTGTCAATCTTAGTAGCCAAAGCCTCATATTGTTGTCCCATGGAGACCTGCATGGCGGCAATGGCTCCCAGAACATCTTTCAATGATGGATCCGATGCCTCAGGAGGAAGGGTCTTAGAAGCGTCCGAAACACGACTCACAGCACCGGGAGATCCCTTAGAAAGTGCGTAGTGGTCCATGGTGTTGGTCTGTTGCTGACCGCCCCGCAGAGGCGTCTTAGTCTTTCGCCTCTCAAGAGGCTGTCCAGTAGCCATCTTGGAAAACAGGCCCCGGAGGGGTCCCTGCGACCTGGTGAAAATGGCCGGGCGGAGACGTCAGAAGAACCGATGAAGCTGGGTCCAGGATTTTGTAGGAAAATGTGGAAAAGCACCGTGGGCAGGAGGCCAGGGAACCACAAACAGGAGATAACGGCCGGACCCGAAGGAGAGGAGCGGCACTCCCGACAGCCAAGCCAGGAAACCGAAACCGAAACTCAGGAGGGGCCGACCCTGCAGGGACCCTTGTGGCCGTTGTTGTTCAACTGCTCCACGGCTCGTCCCAAATCCGAAGCCCCGGTCCGCCTCGAGGTGGGCCTCAGAATGCAGTACCAAAGTAAAAGCGGACCCCGAAGTCCAATTTCGATTTTCAAAGGAGGTGAATGATCAGCAAAAGTCAGCGAACAAAAGCCCGTCACCGAAATCAGGATAAAGTCAGGATAATCGTGAGGGGAAGCACGGGTCCGGGGAGCTCTGTGCTCACGCGACCATCGTGGGTGCCCGCGTAGCTCCTCCTCCACATAAACAATCTTGAAATGCTGTTTTGTCACTTCTATGTAGGCTGCTTAATGCAGCACACATTGAAGTTACAAAATGGCATTTAAAAAAATATTGTTTATGGGAAGGGTCACCATCCTGAGCATAAACAAGGCGTGTTGCTTTTTCTATGTGTGCTGTACAAGGCAAGCCACATGCAAAAAGAAAAATGAGGAGAAATAAAGGATTTCTCCTTGTTTGCCAAGTTAAGACCTGACTTTCCCTGGTCTTAATTTTGGTGCTGCCTCCTATTTATGCTGCCCTTGTAAATAGGGGGCAGTGTCAAAATCAATGGGTGTTGCGGTGAAAAGCCCACTCCAACACCCAATGCCCACCCCTTTTATGCTAAGCATTGAGTGACAGGGCGCTTATTTAAATTGGCAACATTAAGCCATGTTATGAGGCCTAACGTTGCCTTGTAAAGAATACTAACGTCGCAAAAAGTGTGCACATGTGTTTTTTTGGGGGGAATTACTGTTTTAATGTTTGAAATCTAAATCATGAAAATTGCTTGGGGGTCCTCGGCTTCTACTGGTGACTCAATGGGGGTCCTCAGGAGTCAAAAGTTTGGGAACCACTGGTCTAAGGGATAACAGATCGGTTAAGTAGTTGATGACTAATTCTCTGTGGATTAATTCGGTTGGGGCAGATGTTGGCAAACACAGGAGCTTTTTTAAGAAGTGGTTTTCTTCCAGCTGCAAACTATAATTGCAGCTGTGGCCCCATACTCCCGCCCCATATAATGCTAAGGACACACATCTAGCCTGGTAAATCTTAAGCATATCCAGTGTACGCCTTTCCCCAACTTTCGCAGCGAATCTGAAGACACCATGGGCATTCTTAGCCATTTTATTCTGTATATTGATCAATTCGCTAGTCCATTTCCTATCCTTGGAGAAGGTAATACCTAAATAACAAAATTTTTCAACCTGTTGCACCTTTTCACCGTCAATAAAAAAGGCGTTTAAAAATTAGCTTTTGGCCCCACAGGTCATTGTATGTGTTTTCCCTTTATTGATTACTAATTTTCTGTCTTTGATAAAGGAAGAAAAACTATCCATTAGTCGCTGTAATCCCACAGGGGTTCTTGATAACAGTACAGCGTCATCGGCATACAATAACACCGGTACTGGGGCACCTTTAATCTGAGGGGCATCTGCATTAACTTTCTTTAAAATAGCATCAATTCCATTAATAAATAATATAAAAAGGAGTGGGGCCAGGACACAGCCTTGCCTAATTCCCCTTTTAACATTAAATTTCGGAGTGCATTCTCCTCTGGTTCCAAAGCGTACACTAGTTTGCAGTTTCTCGTACAGACTTGCCAGGAAGAACATTATGCCATCAGGAGCTCCTAGCATCAACAGGGTTGACCATAACATGGAATGGTCTACCATGTTGAAAGCGCTACTTAGGTCCGCAAAGCAGAGGTAGAGTGAGCCGGGTTTCGCTTCGCTGTATTTCCCGATCAGTAGATCAAGATTGATGCACTGATCAAGTGTACCCCACCCTTCCTAAATCCATACTGGCTGTCAGCCAGAATGCCCTCCTGTTCGGCTCATTCCTCTAATCTGACAAGCATGACTCGACTCATAATCTTGACCGACGAGTCAAGAAGAGAGATGGGACAGTAATTCTTTGCGTCAGACCTACTTCCTTTTTTATAGATTGGCACAAAGATAGATTCACCCCAGGTTACAGGTGCCTTAGAGCACACGGCTGCATTAAAGACGGAGGCCAAAAGAGGCCCCCAGATCTCTGGTGCTGCTTTATACACATCAATGGGCACCCCATCTGGGCCCTAAGCCTTCCCTCCCTTGCTGATACGTATGTCTTGTTCAACCTCGCTAGATGTAATGTTCAATGGCAAAACATCCCATCCGTTGGGATCAGTGTCCACCGATCTATTAGAATCAAAGATATTAGAAAAGTGGGCTATCCAGCCATCACTCGAGACATTAGAGGTTAACTCAGGTGTCTTTTCATCCTTAAGGAAAGAAGAGTTAATCGTGGCCCAAAACAAAGTACTATTTGATAGCTCAGCTGCTTGATTGAGGGAATCCCATGCCTGTTGCTGCAATTCCCTCTTCCTCTGTTTAAGTGCACATTTATATTGCAGTCTTGATTTAATAATTAGATCATTGTCCCTGGGCTTTTTAACTAAAGCCTGCTTCAGGTCGTTTAAAGTGGCAGTACAGTGATGATTGAACCAGCCCGGTTCCTTCCTTTGGTGGGCATTACTACGTCCAGTGAACTTAGCGTTTATAACTTTATTGATTCCATTAAAAAAGAACAAAACCTTCTCATGGTCATTTCTATTTTCTAAAATGGATACAATATCCACTAAATTCTCCTTTACGATGGAACTAGTCAATTCATGGGCCCTTTCTCCTGCCCACCTTAGCCTGACACCATTGGTCCTGTGGGGTTCTCCATTAGTGATGGTCAAACCTACATTAACTGTGGTTCCAGCCCAAAAAGTAGTATCCAAAATAATGCAATTATGGTCACTTAATGTAGTTACAATAATTCTGAGGGGAGCATAGCGATAGATAATATTAGTGGACACAATCACATGATCAATTATAGAACTGGTATGCCGGTTTTTAAAAGTAGGGATGGGTAGACCATTTACGTCTTTACTATACTCCAGAATTTCCAGGTCATAGCAGCCCATAAGCTTGCGCAATTCTTCCCCATAGCTGTTATGCCTGAAATGCAAGACGTCCCATCCGGCATTATTGGTGACCCCACAGACCTTTAGCGATGACAGTTCACATAGATTAATATTAAAATCCCCTATCCATATAAAATCAAATACAACATTCCTGTCTGGACATAGATTTTCGATAGCACCACCTAAACCTATAACTACTTTAGCCCTGGTGTTGTCAGAGATATTATTATAATAATTAATCAATAGGATGTTACGATCTTTGTCCTCAACAAGCCAAATAATCTGCCCGTGTTCGCCCACGGGCAGGTACTTTCTAACCACAATTGGGCGTGAAATAGAAACTAGAGTTAATAGGCCCCCTTTCGCTCTGCCTGGTCCCACACTCTGAGCCGGTAAATTATGGGAGACAAATCCCTCATAACTAATTTCGTCCCTGCACCATGTTTCTTGGAAACATAAAATGTCGTAAGTATTAATAAAGTTTGACCAACCTGGATCCCTCTCCTTGGATTTTAATCCTGGCACATTCCAGCTGACAAACGTGGTGCCTTTATCAATTATGCCAACACTATCAGACATTAAACACTGTTTTTGACCCAATCCATTTTTCTAAGAGCTAATACTTGTGTCCCGATACTCTATAATCACACTTGGATCAGCCACTGGTTCGGGCCCAAGTGTGGCATTTAACTTCGATACCACAGTATTAACTTCGATATTGTCCACACTGGTACAGGTAGTAACCTGGGGTTGCGGCTGACCATTCAGTTTAAGTCAATCATTTATGTCCAACCTTTTAATACCTGAAAACGATTTGGCATAGTAATATCAAAAAGTGGCCTGTGAATAGGTGGATAAGGTCTACTTCTTTTAGTATCTTGAGGTGTAGTATTAAGGTGGCTATAGAAAAAACCTAGCGATCGGGCACACACATTGTAGTCAGTGATCGGTAAGGAGGCTGCTCTAAGAAGAACTGTTGCTGCGTGTTGTGGATGTTTGAAATTTACAATAACACAGTCTCCCCTGCAGCTCTTCCTCGCACTCCCTATCCAGTCAGCCCTTCTGGTAGTTAGAATTTGATCAGAGAATGCAGTGGGGAAGCCACATTGTCTGTTTAACCAAGATACCGTTTTATTTTTTAACCTCTACCGCGCTGCCGCGTTTTCCTGCTGTGCGCTGAAATTTTAAAAATGCGCGGTTTGTGACAAAGCCAGCTCGTCATCCGCGTAGCGCAGGTAGCGCCCATGACGAGCTCGCTATGTCATCCGCATCGAAGGGGTTAAGGAATCATGGGTTTCCTGGTGGCTCTCATTCCCAATTTCAGGTACATTAGTTAAGACTACGACGTATGGTGCACACTCAGGGGGGAGGTTAATAGAGCGCCTTCGCCTTACTTCAGTCCATCCCTCCTCCTTCCTTACTACTGTTGATACAGCCTGAGTACCTTTGCATACTGGAGGGGCTGGATTCTGAACAACAGTCTCCCTAACACATGCCCCTCTCTCAGGGTGAGCGTCTTGGTTAATGTTACCACTCTGTGCAGGGGTTATTAAACTGCCTGCATCATCCATATACTTGTTCAGAAGTCCTCCTAATCTATTTACCTCCGCAGACATCTGGTCAAGTTTGTTCATTAGAGGTTTAATAATACCCTTTATCTTTCGGTCAATGATGCTGATTAAAAGTTTAAGTTGTTCAGCATCCAATTTTACACTGACATCATTAATCATAGTATCGCTATCCTTGACATGTTCTATAGAGGGGGTAACTGCTCTTTTTTTAATTGTACGAGTACCCCCTCGTTTAGGCAGGACTTTTCTACACGCTCTAACCGCTCTAGTGGCAGGGGTCGGGGAACACTGTACTGATGTGCATATGGAATCATCCATTTCGGTTTGGGTGGGAACTGGCTGCTCAGACATTATCTCGACAGACACGTCCAGGTTATTGGGGTTACAAGTATCACCCATTACTAGTGGGGCAGGGGAAATGCACAATGCAGAGGGTAAAGGAGGGCTATTTAATCCTAGCGACGATCGCCTCTCACTATTAATTTTATGGACAACCTTGACTAGGTAGTTGTCCAATGTGGCTGATGCTGGTGCTATCTTATTTTTAGACATATTTATGAGAATAAAATATTCAGATAGAGATGAAAAAGACCGTGTAAGCTATCATGAATTGTCCAGAATTCTATAATCCACCAAATAGTGGCACAAAAACTATTATTATATGAACACACAATAGCAATATGCTAAAGCAAAATTAAAGACAAAATCTCACTGTAAAATGTGGGAGTCCAAAATCCAAAGTCCGTGGCCCTGCCCTGCCTCGGTCTGCCCCGGACTGCCATAGACGGCCCACCCTTTGCCCGGGCTTAGCCCGGCGCACGCCCGCGCGCGGTCCCGCGGCACGGGGGCTGCGTCCCTTTTTAATGCGCCTCCTGGTGCAAAGAGTGCGTGTTGCGGCTTCCACTGCCGCTGGGGCGTCTGGGAGCAGTAGTCCGGAAGAGATCCCTCTCCGCACTGCGGACACTGGTGGCTGTGGGCTGTGGCGGTGGGAGGGAGGGAAGCTGGTGACAAGTGTGGGAGAATCCGGGCCAGCAGGTAGGACACTCGGCTTGCCCCAAAAAGTGTAGCGTAGGCCCCCGCTCCACCGAGGCTGCATCCCTTTTTAATGCGCCTCCTGGCGCTAAGAGTGCGTGTTGCGGCTTCCGCTGCCGCTGGGGTGTCTGGGAGCAGTAGTCCGGAAGAGATCCCCCCTCCGCACTGCGGCCGCTGGTGGCTGTGGGCTGCGGCGGCGGGAGGGAGGGAAGCTGGTGACAAGTGCGGGAGAATCCGGGCCAGCAGGTAGGACACTCGGCTTGCCCCCAAAAGTGTAGCGTAGGCCCCCGCTCCAACTAGGCTGCGTCCCTTTTTAATGCGCCTCCTGGCGCGAAGAGTGCGTGTTACGGCTTCCGCTGCCGCTGGGGCGTCTGGGAGCAATAGTCCGGAAGAGATCCCCCCTCCGCACTGCGGCCGCTGGTGGCTGTGGGCTGCGGTGGCGGGAGGGAGGGAAGCTGGTGACAAGTGCGGGTGAATCCGTCCCAGCAGGTAGCACACTCGGCTTGCCCCCAAAAGTGTAGCGTAGGCCCCCCTCCACCGAGGCTGCGTCCCTTTTTAATGCGCCTCCTGGCGCGAAGAGTGCGTGTTGCGGCTTCCGCTGCCGCTGGGGCGTCTGGGAGCAGTAGTCCGGAAGAGATCCCCCCTCTCCACTGCGGCCGCTGGTGGCTGTGGGCTGCGGCGGCGGGAGGGAAGCTGGTGACAAGTGTGGGAGAATCCGGGCCAGCAGGTAGGACACTCGGCTTGCCCCCAAAAGTGTAGCGTAGGCCCCCGCTCCACCGAGGCTGCGTCCCTTTTTAATGCGCCTCCTGGCGTGAAGAGTGCGTGTTGCGACTTCATCTGCCGCTGGGGCATCTGGGAGCAGTAGTCCGGAAGAGATCCCCCTCCGCACTGCGGCCGCTGGTGGCTGTGGGCTGAGGCGGCGGGAGGGAGGGAAGCTGGTGACAAGTGCGGGAGAATCCGAGCCAGTAGGTAGGACACTCGGCTTGCCCCCAAAAGTGTAGCGTAGGCCCCCTCTCACGCATGCTGGAACTCATGCTGTCACTCTCATTCATGCTGTCACTCTCACTCATGCTGTCACTCATGCAGTCACTCTCACTCTGCAGTCACTCATGCAGTTACTCTCACTCTGCAGTCAATCGTGCAGTTACTCTCACTCTGCTGTCACTCATGCTGTCACTCTCACTCATGCTGTCACCTTAACTCAAGCTGTCACTCTCACTCTGCTGTCACTCATGCTGTCACTCTCACTCTGCTGTCACTCTCTCATCTGTCACTCATGCAGTCACTCTCACTCTGCTGTCACTCATGCAGTCACTCTCACTCTGCAGTCACTCATGCAGTTACTCTCACTCTGCAGTCACTCATGCAGTCACTCTCACTCTGCAGTCACTCATGCAGTCACTCTCACTCTGAAGTCACTCATGCTGTAACTCGCACTTTGCTGTAACTCATGCTGTCACTCTCACTCTGCCTTCACTCATGCTGTCACTCTCACTCTGCTGTCACTCATGCAGTCACTCTCACTCTGCTGCCACTCGTGCTGTCACTCTCACTGCAATAACAAAAAAGGGGACCCCCTCTAATAATACTTGAGGCCTGGGAAAAGAGGGGAATTACAAACTATACAGTGCTAAATATTTCCCTCAAGGCCTATATATAATTTGATTCAGACATTGTTCAATTACATTTGAATATATACCAAGGTACAACAGTGACACATATGATCATCTCATTATTATTTTTTTATTTTTATCAAAACTTGTTTCTCTTTTTCTTAAAAAACACATCTTTTTTTCTTTTCTTTTTAGATAGTTCTTTTCGAAAAAACATTTTGCACATCAATATTTCTTTCATTTTGAATGGTTATAAATCCATCTATGTTGATAAGAATTTCAATCAGAAAGAAGTCTTCTTCATAAATACACAAAGCAGTATAACAAAAAATATACTTTTATAGAGAAAACATATGCAATCTCCCTAGTTAGAATTTAATAAATACAAACATACTACCAAGCATTCATGCAACCACTTTCACACCAACCACAAAAATCCAATATCTGTACATGGTTGAGTCTAATGTGCGGCTAGGAAAATCCCTGCCACAACTGGAACCACAGTGCCGAGTGCAGCCACTCTCACTCATGCTGTCACTCTCACGCTGCTGTCACTCTCACTCTGCTGTCACTCATGCTGTCGCTGTCACTCATGCAGTCCCTCTCACTCTCACTCTGCTGCCACTCATGCTGTCACTCTCACTCTGCTGTCACTCATGCTGTCACGCTCACTCTGCAGTCACTCGCACCCTGCTGTCACTCTCACTCTGCTGTCACTCTCACTCTGCTGTCACTCTCACTCTGCTGTCACTCATGCTGTCACTTTCACTCTGCTGTCACTCATGTTGTCACTCTCACTGCAGTCACTCTCACTCTGCAGTCACTCATGCTGTCACTCTCACTCATGCTGTCACTCATGATGTCACTCTCACTCATGCTGTCACTCATGCTGTCACTCTCACTCTGCTGTCACCCATGCTGTCACTCTCTCATGCTGTCACTCTCACTCTGCAGTCCCTCATGCTGTCACTCTCACTCTGCTGTCCACTCATGCTGTCACTCTCACTCTGCAGTAACTCTCACTCTGCAGTCACTCTCACTCCGCAGTCACACTCACTCTGCAGTCACTCTCATGCTGTCACTCTCACTCTGCTGACACTCTCACTCTGCTGTCACTCATGCTGTCACTCTCACTCTGCTGTCACTATCACTGCAGTCACTCTCACTTTGCAGTCACTCTCACTCTGCTGTCACTCTCACTCTGTCACTCATGCTGTCACTCTCACTCTGTCACTCATGCTGTCACTCTCACCTTGTCACTCATGCTGTCACTCTCACTCCGCTGTCACTCATGCTGTCACTCTCACTCTGCTGTCACCCATGCTGTCACTCTCACTCTGCTGTCACTCTCACTCTGCAGTCACTCTCACTCTGCTGTCACTCTCACTCTGCTGTCACTCTCACTCTGCTGTCACTCTCACTCTGCTGTCACTCATGCTGTCACTCTCACTGCAGTCACTCTCACTCTGCAGTCACTCTCACTGCAGTCACTCTCACTCTGCAGTCACTCTCACTGCAGTCACTCTCACTCTGCTGTCACTCATGCTGTCACTCTCACTATGCTGTCACTCATGCAGTCACTCTCACTCTGCTGTCACTCTCACTCTGCAATCACTCATGCTGTCACTCTCACTCTGCTGTCACTCATGCTGTCACTCTCACTCTGCTGCCACTCATGCTGTCACTCACTCTGTCACTCATGATGTCACTCACTCTGTCACTATTGCTGTCACTCTCACTCTGCTGTCACTCATGCTGTCACTCTCACTCTGCTGTCACTCATGCTGTCACTCATGCTGTCACTCACTCTGTCACTCATGCTGTCACTCTCACTCTCACTATGTCACTCATGCTGTCACTCTCACTCTGCAGTCACTCATGCTGTCACTCTCACTCTCGCTCATGCTGTCACTCTCGCTCATGCTGTCACTCTCACTCTGCTGTCACTCTCACTCTGCTGTCACTCATGCAGTCACTCTCACTCTGCTGTCACTCTCACTCTGCGGTCACTCATGCTGTCACTCTCACTCTGCTGTCACTCTCACTCTGCTGTAGCTCATGCTGTCACTCTCACTCTGCTGTCACTCTCACTCTGCAGTCACTCATGCTGTCACTCTCACTCTGCTGTCACTCATGCTGTCACTCTTGCTCATGCTGTCACTCTCACTCTGCTGCCACTCTGACTCTGCTGCCACTCATGCTGTCACTGGGTTACAACATTGTTCTAATAATAAAATAATATTAAATGGAGGCTTAAACCGAACAGATAACGAAAACAGATGTTTTGCCTTGTGTTATCTTTAGACACAGGCCTCAGCACGCCAAAAGACGCAGATTTTCCTGACTGCTGAACTCCCCCAGAGATTGTTAAAGGGTAAACTGACAACCTGTTGACTGAACAGCCTGTGTTGAAACCTTTCAAGTATGAAAGGCATCAGCCTGTCAGGGACATTAGCTAAACCTACATCTGCAACGTGGTTCGACATATAGAGATAAAGATAGCACAGCCTCACACACACACACACACAATCACATTAGAACCATTTACCCAAACAATGGTACTGCTAGGAAACATAGGCTGGCACGGGCTGGGCTATGGACATTGACCATAGAGCTCAATGAAAAATGTTGAACTCTTTTGGCGCACCTAAACACATGCGTAAAACACAATAAAATGCTTGCGTAGCAAGGACCAAACACATTTTACTTTCATATTAAACAGCAAAAACATTATATCACCAAATAAAACGATTACTAAATCTAACCATACTCAACCAAAACAGGTCGATGGAAATGCCAGAAACATACACAAAGGGCACCCAGACTAAGAAAGGACTATGAAACCATCGTAGCAATATTTAATGATAAAGATATTTTCAAAGTGATAAAACGCCACAACGACGTCTCCTCGCAGCGCCGCAGTCACAGGAAGCCGGGGCCAGGGGTGAAATGTGGCCGGCTGTGGGATAATGGTTAGCCTAATGCCTGCTTTAGGATTACATTCTTGCAAAATAATTGGAGCTTTCGACAGCACACACACAACTTTTTCCATCGTAACCAGGCCGCATCCCGCTGCTTAGGTAAACATAATAACCAGCCATTTCCTATTTGCTCACAAGGAAAGTACGAGAGAGAATACCAGTCAGTGCTTTATAAAAACTGGATATGAAGATATATTTTAGTTTCTGTTCAGAAAATCGGGTTTGGGTACATTTTAGAGAACTAAATGCATTTAAGTATATTGAAGTGAAAATTGCGCTCGCTTTGGTAGACGGGCAACATCCCTCTATATCAGATGAAAAAAGGATGTGTATGAAATAAGAAAATAACCTGTGCCCACATCCAAGCTGGATCGCGACAGAAAGTAAATTTCTGCCCCACACACTGAATCTCTCGCGACATCCGTGCCAACGAGCCCCTGACTGGAAGCTGGTTATGTTGGCGCTCATTTTTATGTAGCATAACATGAGACCTATGAAAGGGAGTTCCTAAACACCGTCGTTTTGGAATGTAACCAGCGCCGAAATGGTTAAAGTGGGTCAAGCTGTAGCGGCATTCTCCTCAGAGCAGGCTGTCGCCGCCGCACGTGCTTAATCCGGCGGCACATTAGTGAGCACGCAGGAGTCAGGGGGGCTGCAGGAAAAGGTTAACAGGCTGCTTAATTAACTTCTTAACTCATTTGCGCTGCGAGCAGAGAGGGAACCGTGGAGCCATCAAGGCGACTTAACCCGGGCCCTGGGTGCACGCATGGCGGGGCTGTCCGTCAAACGTTCCATGGCCGGGCGCCCACGTGGGGTAACTTCGGCTAAGCAAGCACAAGCAACGAAGAACGGCAACCTTTGCCGCGAGGTAAGCCTCGCGAAATTTCAATGGAGGGAGTTTAATGCAGCTTCAAACGGGTCCAGTTGCGGAATGTGTGTGTGTGCATTGCCTACGGTATGTCAAACGGGAAACAAGGCATTGCTGAATGATAAAGCGGAACGCATTGTGATGACGGAAAAAAAAGTGCCGGTCTTCAACCCACAGCTCAAACGAAGCACCGAGTCACAGACGTCGGGATTCTGGATTCCAGCCTGAGAGGGGGGTGCAGCCTCAGCTGATGCCCGGCCCCATGGGACTGAGTCACCGTCCCCTCCCGCTTCTGCACACAGCGCAGGTTTCTCTTTCCCGAGAAACGAAATTCAAAACGCTGTAGTTTTGTTTTCAGAGCCGGGCCCTCCTGGTTAGTTGCGGTCACTGTGCAAGCAGAAACAAAAAAATGCTTGTGAGTGGTGCGCACGCGCGCGCCACTGCGAGCATATGTCTTCAATTACCGCGGCCCTGGCGGCCGCGATAATTAAAGATATATGGCATCTTGTGCGCATAACAGACACCAATAGGCCATGGACGGAGCTACGCGACCGCCCATGGCCTATTGCGTGTTCTGTTTTAAAAACACAAGCACGCGAAGGCCAATGAAAATGGACCTAGGAAACAACACGCACGAGCTGCTTGGAATTCCTAGGTCCATTTTCAAAACGCCGAAAAAGGACTTACGCTAGGCCAGAGACCTAAAAACTCAACCTACAATGCAAAGGCAATATCCAATTAAGCAGGAAGCTAAAAAACAGGTCAGGGAGATTCTAAATATATTGGAATATAAAGGGGTGATTGAAACATGCACCTCATCTATGAACAATCCTTTGTTTTCTGTCTCCAAACCAGACATTTCATATCATCTAGTTTTGGACTACAGACACTTAAACTCATGTTGCAAAACATTTGCAGTACAAAATGCACACAGTGCAGCACTGATGAATAACATCGTGCGGAAAAAATATAAAACGACATTAGATATTTCAAATGGTTTCTTCTGTCAAAACATTGCACCTAAAAGCAGACATTTGACTGCTTTCTCAATTATAGGGACACAGCGTAAATGTTGCCATCTCCTCCAGGGATTCAAGAATAGTCCAGGGTTAATTTCAGCCAGATTAACATAGTTACTACAAAGATACGATGATGAAGCATTATCGTATGTCGATGATATCTATCTTACAGACGATGACTTGGACGTACACTTGAAAAGAGTGAACACCATAATACTTGGGTTCGCTTCTGAAGGGAACAGATTCAATTTTAAGAACTCACGAATTGCCCACCACAACGTCCTATTCTTAGGATATGAACTTTCAAGTGAAGGCAAAAGCCTGCCAGCAAACTTTCTAGAGAAATGTGCGCTGCTCCAACCTCCGAAAACACTGAAAAACTTACAGTCAATTCGAGATTTCCTGAATTTTGGAAGAACTTATGTTCTAAATTACGCAGAAAGGGTTAAACCTCTCTACGAACTGATAAAACCTGATTTCAAACCAACTAATTGGACTCAAAAACACACAGAAATTTTGCGCTCAGTACAAACAGATATGTTAGCAAAAACACAATTACAGACACGCGAAAACGTGTGCAACCTTGTGATCTGGATCATTCCAGGGAGATGCGAATTCACATACCTAACCTTTAAAGAAGGTGAAAAGGTACCAATAGCTTATAAATCACACGTGTACACACAAGCTGAAGTGAAATTCACTCCTACAGAAAGAATTCTGACAGCGGTTCAAACTGCAGTAGCAAAGGAGAGAGCCCTTGCACAGGGTAAACGCATAATGATCGTTACACCTGTACCTGCTTTAGAAGCAGTGACGAAAGCGAGCATTCCAAATGCAAAAGCTTTACATCCGAGATGGATACAATGGGTTAATTCTCTTGCTGCAACAGACGGTGAATACGTGTTTGACCCCTACTTGAAAACACAAGAATTCCTACAATACGAACACGAATGTCCGATGCCAACTGAAATTCTGCCTCTAGAACATTACGGATGTATAATCTATAAAGGCGGTTCAGCACAACCCGCAATTGGGGGTAAACAAGCCTAAAGGGCTGTGTGCGCGATTGTTAAGGTTCTAAAACAACGATAGACGCTGAAACAATGCTAGCAGTTAATGCCTCAATGAAAGGCAACTATGTGGCGTTACCACTAAATTATCCACTCGGACATACGTACATAATTGATGCAAACTCCATTCTTTTTGCTCGAATCCCTGGAGTGGGGGACAGAGTAATTCCAAACAGGAACCGGAGAGCTGCTTTGGTTCACAAAGCACATATGGGAGAGGGTCTGCCACATCATGGGATCTTAAAATCTCTAATAGAGTTAGAAGAGGTGTACTGGTGGCCAGGAATGAGCGTCGAAATGTATGAATTTGGAATTAATTGCGATGTCTGTTACAGAGATCATAGCATTGAAAAACACCAAGTACCTGACTACAGTGTAGCCAGCCCAGCACAAACACCACTGTTAGACAGCATTAGACTTTCTACACGCAGACGTCACCATGGACGAATGCGGTCCCACAATTATTAGGACAAGATTCATTTGGATGTGACCTCAGTGCTCGCTGACGCCCGAACTGTTATAAAAGATTTGCAAGTCTTTATCGGCACATAAGCAATCGGCATGCTACATTCTGCCCAGGGTCCTGCGTTTAGCTCTCGGGCTTACAAGGAGGCCATGGTGAGCTTGGGCGTTGCATTGCGGTACTCAAGTCCATTCCATCCTGAGGGAAATGCGGTAGTGGAAAGAAAAAAAGTGACATAAAGCAATCTATAACAGCTAGGGTATTAGGCTCGGGTGACGGGTGGGCCAAACATCTAATAAGTGTCCAACGTAGTATTAACAATCTGCCAAGAAATTCTCTGGGTGGAATCACTCCATATGAATTACTGTTTGGTACTAGAATGATAATCGAAGACCTCGATTGTCAAACTTCAGTGGTGGAACAAAAAACCCTTTGATGTCAAAGATCGTTTGGCTGTTTTACAGGACTTAAATGAAACAAAAAGAAGTCTGAGTAACACAACACAAAAGCCAACAATCACTGAAGAAAAACCACCTGTCCCAGCAAGGCCTGTCTGGATTCCAAAGATTGGGGATCTAGGGCCCGGTGTAGGTAAATCTAATTTACCGCTTCTAAAATACCGAATCATACCGAATCGGTATTTTAGAAGTGGTAAATTAGAGGGGGGGAGATGTAGGTATTTCAGAATCTGTAAATACCGAATCTGTAAGATTCGGTATGTACCGATTCTGTAAATACCGAATCGGTATCCCCCATTGATTCTTATGGGCCTTGAAGCCCATAGGAATCAATGGGGAATACCGAATCGGTATTTACCGGTTCGGTAATTACCGATTCCTGCAAGGGTGCAGGGGGTGTCACTTTGACACCCTCTAGCACCCCAAATACAGGCATGTGTGCCATGTGGCACACATACATGCCCTAAGGACATGTCTGTGTGTCACATGGCACAGGTGTGCATGCACACATGTGCATGCACACCTGGATTCGGTATTTTACCACCCAATTGGATTGGGTGGTAAAATACCGACTCCTAAAGGCCTGTGGGACTCAGAAGAGTCCCACCTACATCTGGAAGGTACCGAATCGGTAAAAATACCGATTCGGTATTTTACAGATTCTGTAAATTTACCGATTCGGTAAATTTACAGAATCCGTAAAATCTGGCCCCCTACATCTCAAGATGCCAAATACCGGTCGGAAACGGCCGAGTTCGGCCGTTTCCGACCGGTATTTGCCACCTACATCGGGCCCCTAGTCAGGGAAAAGATCGCGGTGAAGAAGGAATTTGGGCCTTCTTACAGAAAAGCAGTACCTGTCTTAGCAATCCACGGAACAAGATCAGTGTCACTACCGCCGCATGCTTGTAAAAGGGAGAACAGAGTTGTATCAATTGACCTAGTCAATCCACATCATGTGGCCAATAATAAGTAGTAGGCCCAGTGGACTCCCAAGAAGTAGCAGACAACCAAATCTTGCTACAATCCAAGAGGTTCAAACTGAAAGACTAATCACCTTTGATAAACCTGCAGTAAGAAAAGAAGGACTATGCAACAAATCCATGGAACTTGTGCCTCTTGAGGCCCAAATAACAGTTCATCAAGACACTCCTGTCTACAATGATGTAGCATCTGACTATATAAATATGACAAAGGAAGAAGCAGCTCCAATGATTCCAAACTATCCTGATGCTATTCCAACAATTGACAGAACTGCCTCTGGCTATTTCATCAACTTTGATACCTTTTCTGATAATCCCAGTGAACCTGAAACAACGCCAGCAAACAAATCGATCAAAGAAAAAAATAACAGAACTCTTTCATCAACAGGAAAAAAATATCTGGTTTCACCATGGGTTGAATTTTGGATTGTATTAGGTGTACTTTTTCTCCTACTTTAGCTCATTCTTGTTTTAATGCCTTAGATATGTTCAGTACTTATACATTTAGTTTTATTGAACTTAATACAGTGGAGTGGGTGTTGTATATGAATCTAGGACCCTAGTGTAATTTTCCCGATTCATGCCCATATATAGGTATAAATGACCCTATCGTTATATAGGCAGAGAAATCATAACCATATTTTGACTCAGCCTATGCAGCCCAAATTACGCATGGCTACTTCCACTAGTTCCGAGAATCCACAACGATTTCTTGGAAAAACACGCCTTCAGCAGCTAGGGACTTCCCCTTGCTTGAATACTAATTTATCTAAGAAATCATGGATTTTCAAAGAACTGAGTCTTTGATGACGTTATTATGTCCAACAGTACGTCAAACTCGGCACCTTCAAGGTATAAATATGCCCACATTTGCCGAGACAAACACACAGTGGTTTGGAGCAAGTCGACTATCTACTTGCCCGACGCATCACGCCACAGCAAGTGCCGAAGGAAGCCGACCCTCCAGCAGACGAACTGAGAGACGCTTTTTGTCTGGCCGAGAAATCCAGCTCCAGTGTTTCCAGAATACCCTTGCGGGTTGCTGGGAAATCGAGTCCTGAGAGAGAGATACATGACCTCCTTCATTCTAAACCAAGGTACGGAGCTGATTAGACCCTTAGAGAATTCTTGGAATAGATTCTTGGCAAAAAGAATACTGAAACTAAGCTACACCTCACTTACTTCTTCCCTTGTACTAGACCTAGGTTAGGTCCACCGGGGTAGGCGTATTTTAGAAGCACCAGTTGAGTACTTTTAGTCATTATTTATTAATGTATGTATTTTATGTTATTTTATATGGCTTAGAAACCATACCATGCTTTTACAGTACTACTTTATAATACTCTTCGTATTATATGCTGTGTACTTTATAACCAGTATCCCGATTGTAGCAGTTCATTTCTTGTGCTTGAGAAAGAAGACTGTTCAATAAATACTTTTATTGAAAACGCCCGTCTCTCTATTTTCTCTGCACCTCTGGTGAAACGAAGCATGCACGATTGACTGGGGTGAAATACCTATCTATTGTTTCCGCGACTCTAGAGATTGATTTCTTATTCTTGCGAAACAAAATTGTCATGTTTATGCGGTTGTCAGAAACGAATCCCTTCTTGTCTATTCGAGAAAGTTTCTAGTGACCTCTGAGCTAGCTGGCACTCACAATTAAATTTAAAATATTCGTTAGAGACCTAGTCGACCTCAGTCCTACATCTAAACTAGAGTATATGTTATTCCAATGCGCAGAGCCTATTGGGAATATAGGAACTACACTACACTTGATGCAATCATCTCTAAGCAGAACACCTTATCCCTCCGCTCTATCCTACCCACTGACTGGACTCACCACCACCTAATTCTTTTCAATCTCAATGCCATCGAACCAAAGGCCCACCCCCAAAATACCCGGCACAACTACTGAGCGAGGAACAAACAATGAATCTCCCAGGCAGAGTTAGAAGCGTTAGCCAGTTCCCAAATTCCAAGGTGATTATCTCACTGCCCACTACAACAGAAAAATGGGAGACCTACTTGACATAGACGCCCCTTTAAAACTCAAGAAATCAAGAAGTATCCTTTCCAGATCTTGGTTTAACAAAGACCTTAACAAAGAGTCATCAACTCCGGTTGGCTGAAAGAAACTGGAGACAACAAACCTTGTTAACACATCTTGCGATATCGGGGGCTAAACGCATAAAATACAAAACACACATCTTCAGAGAAAAATCCCCCTTCTTCTGAGCCCAACTTGACCCTTCTAGGAACAGACCTAAAGACCTTCTCAACATCATCAAACAGCAAACCTCCCCTTTCCCTCAACACTCAATAAATGACTCTACCATGCGCTGCAAAGAGTTTGCAACATTCTTCTCTGAAAAAATATCTAACATTGAAACCTCTCTTGACCCACCCATCTCTCCGTCCTACACCAAAGATGTCCCCCTAACAAAGAGAGTCTACCCAAGGCCCTAACTCCAACTAATGGTCATCTCACCAAACTCACCCTATGCCAGTGGGACTGAATTAGACAATGTCCCTTAAGAAGAAGTGCTCCAATAACTCGCTTGCATGAAACCAACATCGCACATTTCTGATCCCCACCCTCCTGAGCGTGTCAATAATCACAGTCACATCATATCTCGCCTGCATGGACCAAAATCATCAACTCCTCCTTTTCAAGAAGCTCCATGCCAACCTCCCTCAAACTCGGCCAAGTCACCCCCCTCATCAAACAACACAGACACCGACTAGAACAACCTTAACAATTACAGACCTATATTTATTCTCATTTACCTTCAAAAGCATGTCTCATCAAAGCACAAGAGTGCCTGACGAACTTAGAAGTCCATACGCTGGTACTTTTTAGACTGGATTATTGGACCTCTTTCCTGTCTGGCCTTCCCCGAGAAAATTAGCATCACTGAGAGAAATGCTTCATACAGTTATACACTTTGTGACAGGTCACAAAGTTTTTAAATCACATTTTTTCTATACTTCGCATCCTACAATGGCCTCCAATTGAAGCAACAGACCAATGTAACACTGAATGCATCACCCACAAAGCCCTCCACAACTCCACACCCTCCTACTTGGTAAAAAAACTGAAAATCCCTGGTTCTAAATAAGGATCGCAAATTCGTAAAGTCCTCCTGCTGGTACAAGTGACATTCAGGCAAGAACGCTTTATAAAGCTCGCCTTCTCTGCCAGCGCTACAAGGATCTGGAACTCCCTCCCACAACCACCTTGAACAACCACAAGTCTTGCCACAATTATAAACTCAAAATCCTCCTATTTGAGAGACGCTCTGAATAATAAATCTGTGGTCACTTTTCTGCATCCACTTTTCCAATGTATCCAGATATTAACTGTTTGAACTTTCTCCCCTGATGTGAATTGTGGGATTAGTCTATTGCTTCTCTGTTATTTTATGGCACATCTAATCTGCATTTTGGTCTTTCTTCTTTAGAAAAGTGCTTCAATGCCCTTCAGCATAGATTGTATCATATAAAACCATAAAAATAAACACATTTGGTACCCATGTAGGGATCCAGCCTTATTTATTACTAGAAACACGTTGTTATTCCCGTATGTTGTTGACTAGATTTCGCACTGACTCATTTTAAAGACTGGTAACTTTTCCACAATGTAATGACTGGTCTAAAGACCTGGTAATGTGCCCATGTGACGACACCTCCCATCAATCTAACATTCATTGCATTTTGTTTTGTAAATTCTATCAGATCCCCAGGAAAAGGTTTTTAAAACCTATACTTACAAAGTGGGGCATAAGGGGTTGCAGAGTGGCATTCTGTAAAATTAAAACAATTAGAATCTGAATATGTTATAAAGGCAGTATCTTCTTTTCTAAAGATACTTATCAGATTCCGGAACACCATATGATGTATGTATTCGTTCATTCTGTTTTTAACAGGAAAATCATCTGAACATATGTACACAATGTATATCTAGATTATAATATTCTGAATTGACCATGTATGTATATGAGTGCTCCCTCCTAACCTTGAGACTGGTAAAAAAAAAAATCCATTTGGAGCGATGATTATGGTGATTGACGGGCTTGCATAAATTGTACATCAGTTTTTAAAATATTTTTATGTCTTTTTAAATCATATAGACTTTTTAAAAATTGCTTTTAATATGTGCTTTTATGATTTTGTAAACCAAATATCGAATAAAGCTTATTTGACTTGACTTGACTTGAACACATTTGGTATAATAAAGAGGAACCAGGAAAAAAAATCTTTTTGAATAGTTTGTGCAAATTTGTCAAAAGATTCCAAAATGATTAGCAAAGAAATAATTGCTTTTCAAAAGAAACTCTTATAACCACAAGCTACGTGGGAGGGAAAGAAGGAAGAGCAGAAGAGAGAGAGAGTGAGAGAGAAAGAGAAATAGAAAGGAAGAAAGATTGAAAGAAAGAGAAAGAGAAACAGAGAAACAGAGAAAGAGTGACAGAGAGAGAGAAGGAGAGAGAAAGAGAGAGACAAAGATAGAGAGAAAGAGAGAAGGATAGAAAAAGAGAAACAGAGAGAGAGAGAGAGAGAGAGAGAGAGAGAGATAGAGAGAGAGAGAGAGAGACACTATGGTTTAAGTGAGTTTCGAATAATTTTAAAAAATAAATTAAGATGTTAAAAGCAATCCCAATATTAACTTCATTGTGACCTTTGTGTTTTAGATCCAAGACTACCAGACAGCGCTTTAGACATCTTGGGGATATTCAGAAAGCATCCCTTGGAATACATTCCACCCATTCCTTACCATTGGATTTGAGGTTTGTAACTCACATCCTTTCCTCCCGCTGCCCAAACCTTGTTTACTATATTCTTCCACAAACACACTTTCTATAAAAAGGCCTTTAAATCTTGTTTTTATCTGGTCACATTTGCATTGCATTCAAAGACAGAGGTCAAATGTCAAGCTCTCTCTTTGAGAAAGCTTGGTGTTTACTTTTCTTCCTATGACTTCAAAATGAGAGAATGTATGTGACAATTCTGCTGAGTATCCATACAGAAGGTGTAAGATTTTTTCCGAGCACACAACAAAAAACAAGCACTGGCAAAAGCCAATTGGTCTTGCCTTGCGAACCTACTGACTTTGCAAATGACTTTTAGCAGTGTCCCACACCATCAGTCGAAAAAGAAATATCCTACTGTATTTTGCCGGGTTGCAAAGATTAACACGTAGTTACTGAGGCCTACCCTTTGAATTTCAATCAAATGTGGTGGATATGATTAATGAAAATAGAATGCCGGGAATGGAGAGTTATTATTGTGCCATCAATAAGCTCCTTAGGTGCTGCACCTAAAAATGCTGATATTACATTTTTTTCTGAAAGCCGGGAAAGGGGACTATTAGTCTGATAAGAAGCCTGAGATGTCCTGATGATTTTCTGCTTCAATATGGCCACCACGCAGGCAGCGTCAAGGGTGCTGGCATTGCAGGGCATGAAGGTAATTTTTCAGCCCTCACACACCTTCTTCACAGCAGGCACCAGGTGTGTGTAGAGGGGATCTCCCCGCACTCAGGTGTGTTATTTATTTATTAATTCAGTGTTTTATATAGCGCAAACATGACCCAACTGGGTATCAGAGGGCTTCACAATTCGATAGTACTGTACTTCTAACATTTGGTTAGATTAGTCCTTTAAACAAACTACCAAGTATATATATGTTATGTTATGTTATGTTATGTTACATTTTATTTTTATAGCGCACAGCAACTCAAAAAGAGTATCCTGGCGCTTTCACAGCGAGACCTACAGTAGGTAACACAACACGACAACAAAGCAAAACAAAGATGTGATAAACCAAAAAAGAAACCTATAAAGTAAACAGCCAGGTTTTAAGACCTTTCCTGAAAGCCAGTAAACTCGTGGCACCACGAAGTGTCAGTGGCAGAGCATTCCACAGCTGGGGGGCACGCAGACCAAAGGAGCGACCCCCAATGCGGGCTTTTTGAATACGCGGTACAACTGCCAGAAACTGTGACTCTGATCTAAGTGCCCGTGCCGGTTGATAAAAGGACACTCTCCTTTGGAGGTACTTCGCACCTCCAGAGTGTAGGGCCTTATAGGTCAGAGTCAGCGTCTTAAAGATAATGCGCTTACGAATAGGCAGCCAGTGCAAGGCCTGCAAGAGGCATGACGCCCTAGCTCGCCTATTAAGACCATAGATGGCTCTCGCCGCCGCATTTTGCGTCACCTGAAGGCGCTGTAGCAGATACTCCGGCAGGCCCAGGTATAGGACGTTGGCATAGTCCAACCTGGACCCGATCAGAGCCTGCACAGTCAGTTTCCGGTGTTCTTCCGATAACAGGGGTAGAAACTTCCTTAATACCTTCAGGAGACCAAAGCAGGTGCCCGTCACCCCCAGAATCTGGGCTCTCATTGACAGACCCTTGTCCATCTTGACACCCAGATTCTTGGCCACTGCAGATGGAGCAGAAGGGGGAGACATGCCTATAGGCCACCAGTCATGCCAGTCAGGCTCAGACGTACACCCGAAGAAGAGCACCTCAGATTTCTCGGGGTTGCACTTGAGGCCACCCAGATTAAACCATCTGAAGACAGCCCCAAGGCACTCCCGGATGCTCTCCCCATTAAAATCTCCTCCCCTCTCACAGGAGAAGAGGAGCTGAGTGTCGTCAGCGTAGGACACGAACCGGGCCCCGCAAGACTCCGCCAGAGCCGCCAAAGGGGTCATGAAGATGTTAAATAGGGTCGGGCTCAAAATAGAGCCCTGAGGGACCCCAACACCCAGAGGCGGCATCACAGCAGAATCCGGCGTGGTCCAGACCGTTTGTCGGCGGTCGGCTAGAAATGAAGAAAACCAGCTGAGCACCGTCCCCCTGAGGCCTATCTCGAAAAGTCTCGAGAGCAGGCGTTCATGGGGGACGGTGTCAAATGCCGCCGACAGGTCCAACATGACCAGCATGGCCCTGCCTCCGGAGTCCAAAACTCCTTTGATGTCTTCTGACACCTCCAGAAGTGCGGTCTCGGTACTGAGACTAGGGCGGAAGCCTGACTGGGACGGATGCAAAAGCTCATGCCCTTCCAAAAAATTGGAGAGCACCATTTGAATGTGCTTCTCCAAGATTTTCATCAAGGCAGGCAGGAGTGAAATTGGTCGATAATTGACCAATGCCTCCGGATCAAGACCAGGCTTTTTCAATAAGGGGATCACCATAGCCTGCTTCCAGGCTAATGGGACCAAACCCTGGCTCAATGAAAGGTTGAGCAGCGGGTTGACCAGAGGATTTAGGACTTCCGCCATTCTCGCAAGAAACTTTGCCGGACAAGGGTCCAAGGGCGAGCCAGATTTAAGAGCGCACAAGAGTCCTAACGACTCAGCGGCCGACAGGGGAGGAAAAGCTGCCAGCAGTGGACCAGATGAGGCGGCAAGGTGGAGGTCCTCCCTTATCCAGGTTGCACCCGCAGGCGCCACCAGGTGAAGGGAATCCTGGATAAGCCTGATCTTGTCCGTGAAGAACTTGGCAAGGTCCGCCGCCCAAGACTTAGGGGGCATATCATGGACGACATTCGAGCGAGGGGCTGTAAATTCCCTCACTATGGAAAAGATTTCCTTGCAGGAGTTAGCGGCAGCCTCAATTCTCCCAGCAAGGTAAACCCTTTTTCCAGCACGAATGTCCCGTTGGTAGGCCTTCACCGCAGATCTATACAACAGTTTAGCCTCCGGATCGTATTGGGCACGCCAAGCTCTTTCCGCCGCCCTACAGGACTGCCGGGCCGACGCCAGTGTCGCCGTAAACCACGGGGCCGAAACCCGTTTCATCGTGGAACGGGGGGCGATCATTGGGGCAAGATCATTAAGTCTATCCATTAACCAGCCCTGCAGGGCTTCCAGGTCCTTCTCAAGATCCCCCGTGCACAAGCACGGGTGCTCAAGCGCCGCCTGCGCTAGCATTGCTGGTGTTACCGAGTGGTAGGCCCGATGGGCGCGTCGCTGTTGCTGAGACCCCAAATTGACAGGTCTCATCACACCCTTGACCAAAAATTTGGCCAACCAATGATCGGACCACAACACCGGAATTATCTCCTTCACCTCAAGGGGGGAGGTCGAAAAAACCTGATCCAGGGTGTGCCCCTTCACATGGGTAGGCCCCACGAGAAATGGCGTTAAACCCAAGGGGGCGGTGGCCTCCAGGAGTTTGATGGTATCCGGGTCTGATGGTATATCCATATGAAGATTAAAATCTCCGGCAACAATACACTGAGCAGCTTTCAACGCCAGCCCAGATAGGACAGACTCCAAATCTTCGAGAAAAGTGCCCAAAGGGCCAGGTGGTCTGTACACCAACAAGCCCTTAAAGGAGTGGTGAGGGGCCAGGGAGATGGAGAAAGCGAGGGACTCAGAGCCCCGGATGTCATCAACCGGCAAGATGGAACAAACCACGCTTTCCTGCACCACCAGGGCCACTCCTCCACCTCTACCCCTGGGTCTATCCTGCCTGTAAATACTGTAGCCAGGAGGGATAGCCGCAGCCACATCGGGGTTGGAAAACTCCCCCAGCCACGTCTCAGTTAACATGAGACAGAGGGGCCTCTCCAGCTCTAAAAGGTCGAAGATCTCCTGTGCATGTCTAGCAAGAGATCTGGTGTTAAGCAGCATGCACAGGTGGCCAGCATGCACGTTAGGTATACTGGGGACAGAGGACACAGCACGGCTCGGACGCCAGCCGCATCCAGGGCAGCAGCACTTACCCAGATACCGACCAGGAAAGACGGTCCGACAACCTCCATGAGGGGGGGGACAAGGGCAAAGAGAGCGGAGCTCACCAGATGTATAGTGATGCCAAAACGACTCTCTACCGGAGTCGGAAGATGGAAGAGTCCTGGCCGCCGCCCCGCCCGCCTCCGGGACGCTGACGGGCGCAGACGGGCTGGACTCTGGCGTGACTCCGGCGGTGATCCGGCGTATCCTCTGCGCGTAACCGCTGCGCGTAAGCATGACTCCCTTAAGAGGAGTCCGTCGCCTGAGCCACTGGAGCGCCCACCCCTCACCTAAGATGGCCGCCACAAAGCACTCCTCCACACACAGCCCGCCCACAGGAGCCGGGACCCGCAAAAGCGCGGTGGAAGTCACAATTATGGTGCAGGTGAGTGGGGGTGATCTAAAAACAAGGGAAGATCAATTTAGGCTTCAACACAAATAGTCAAAAGGAATGTTAAAAAGCGCCGCTAAAATGCAGCCAAAAGCGCGCCTCAGCACAGCGAGCCGCCGAGCAGCGTTAGGGTAGGTCTCGTGTCCTAGCTAGCAATCAGCAGGACTAAAGATGGAAATATTCAATTTTAAGTGGAAAGCATGTCTACTTTACAAATAATACATGTCCTAAACATTACTGGAGATCAACTTGCATTACAATAGTATGTGTCCTAAATATTACAACAATTGACATTTTAGAAATACATGTACCAAGAATACCTCATATCATTTAGTACAATGGATTGTACGTAGCAAACAGACTGGTTACAGAATTTATAGCTATTATCCTATACTGCTTTCGGCCGGGAAACGTTGTACAGATGTGGCAGGGTCGCGTCATGATGCTGCTGGCGAGAGCTGCCAGAAGATGCTTCAATGGCACGGCCCTCTGTACATGCCAATGTCCCCTCCACCCCAAGCCGTCCTTCCATTACCCTAGGTGCCAACTTTACAGTCGACAGTGAAGTTTCTGGTCTGCAGCAGTAGACATGAGCACTTTAGTTGAAACGGCTGCTACCATTATGCGAAGGGGAGGTGGTGAAGGCAAGAAAATGAAGTAATTTGCTTTTATAAATAACAAGCAAGGAGAGGCAAGCAGCGATGAGTGAGACGGTGAGGAACTGGCTCTCTTACTTTGAAGTCAGAGAAAGAACAGGCTGTTTAGGGGAAACATCATCTGACATTTGATCTCGGTCTGTGAATGAACAGCAAATGTGACGAGATATGAACAAGAATTACAGCCATTTACAAAAAAGCTTGGACTGAGAGAAAAAAGTGCGCATATGAAGTGCTCTTAGACAAAGAAAAAAGAAAAAGTGCCTAAAGCAGTTGATAATATGGGACCATTGCAAGGATACAAGTAACGGGACGGTGCTCCGTGGGAGGGAACAATCTACGAAAAGGAGGGACAAGTTTGAAAGACTAGCCATTTGGAAGCAAGGCTGTTTAAAGAAGATTCAAAGAAACAAATAAAAAGCAATGGATGGGCAGTAAGCCCACAAAGTTAAGCGCTGTTGCGGCAATACCTAAAAAAAAGAACTGTGCTGATGTTTCAGAATATATCAGAATTAGTACAAATGAAGCACATTTGTTTTGTATTACTGAAGTGTGGAGAAAAATATTTGAATAAGATTGAAACACATTAATACACTAGGGGATGACATTTGCAAACATTATCATTTATGTTCAGTAAAACCATATGTCCGTGTAAATGTAATGATCATTTCAATTGAAAATGTGTTGTCTGTAATGGCAGTGCGCAACCACACCAAGTATACTCCACACTACGCCACTCAACTCCACACCACTCCACTCCAATCTATGCCACTCACTCCATGAAACAGCACTCCACTCCACGCTCCTCTACTCCACACCACTTACCCCACTCCAATCCATCCCACCCCACTCCAATCTATCCCACTCCACTCCAAATACCCCAACCCATCCCCCTACAATTCACCCTATTCCAATCTATCCATTCCCAATTTACCCACTACAATCTACCCCACTCCACCCAATCTATCCCTCTCCACTTCATCCAATCTACCCCACTCAATCCAATCTACCCCACTCCATCCAAACCACCCTACTACAATCCACCCAATCTACCCCATTCCACTACACCCTAATCTACCCCACAACACTCCACTCCAATCTATCCAATTCCACTCCACCCCACTCTACCCAAACCTACCTCATTCCAGTCTAATCTAATCCACTACACCCTACTCCAATCTACCTTACCCCACTCCATCTCAAACTTACCTATCCCAATCTACCCCATCCAATCTACCCCACTCAAATCTACTCCAATCAATTCCACCACACTCTACCCCACCCAACCCAATCTACCCTACACCACTCAATATAACTCTACTCGAGTCCAATGTACCGCAATCCAAACTACCCCAATATACTGCACTCTAATCTACTCCAATCTATCCCCATCTATCTACCCCACCCGACCTTGTGCCACTAACTTTTAGCCATGCCAAACAGCAGTCACACTGGTGTACATAATGGCTAAAACTCGGTGCTAAAGCCAATAGCTTTCAGATAGGAGACACCTATTTGTTTTGCCAATGCTTGTTTTCAATGTTTTTTTTCCCCCATCATATACACACGCAGCAGTTCCCTGCAGCCAACACCAAGCAGGCACAGCTGTTCAACGGTGCCTGGGCACAGCAGGGGATTCCCTAAAGGGCCTGGCTTATGTTTTTTTATTTTTTATTTTTTATTTTTAAGCGTTCCCGGACACTTTCTTGGGGTTCCCAGACCCTTGCAAACTTGTATATCCTTATTGGACATCGATAGGGTTTCAGACCGAGCAGCAGGTCTCCGAACATCACAAATGTCCACCAGGGTACAAGGACAATTACTGTGCCTGCGCAGACACCTGCCTAAGGTTTGCGGACCTCAAGGGTCATGATGTGGAATCCAACCTCTGTTCAAAATCAGCAATTTCTTTCTACATTTTAACATTAAGCAGCCCCTGTGCCAGGGAGAGACAGGACGGCACCACAGCTCTTTATGGCTTCTTTAGTATTTTTACAGGATGCGGGGAACAAGTCTCTTCATCATGTAATGGTTCAAGATATAGCGAGCCAATCAGGGAGCTTCAGGTCCGCAGACCCAACTTTGGGTTTACGTATCCGAAATGGATGGACGAAAAAGCTCCCTCATCCAATCAGATCCAATATATTTTTACATTTGTGTCCGCGAGTCCAGATGCACGGATCATTCATGGGCTAAAGGTCCCGCTAGCTCTATCTTAAATGACTAGTGGCTTAATTTGAGGACCACAAAAAAACACTGCATGAAACTAGCCATGCCAATCCCAAATAGTTTTGTGAAGATTCATTGAACTGTGCCAAAGTTATTATATGTGTATATATATAATTATATTACATGGGATTCTGTAATCCCTGTATAAATGGCAGTCTCTAATTTCTTTATAATCAGGAATTTGTGACGCACCAAGTCAGTGATTATGAATAAAAGACGTCAGAACTCAGCTTTTATATATTTTTACAGTCGAGTCCTGAGGGCACAATGCCTGCTGCCAGCGCCAGCAGCTGATGTGAAAAGAAGGTCAAGTCACGAAGCATAATTGAAGCAGCTGTTTACAGCAACAAACATAACTTTGCTTTTATTACTTCTGCTGTATGTTACTAGTTTACTATGAGAAGCAGAGGGAATATGTTTAATAGTTTCCTTAGATAAAGGAAGGGTGGAATCTTTCAGCATGTTTCTACACGTTTTGAGCTACTGCAGCTTTTTGTTTTAAATGGACTTTTATTGAACTGTTTCTAACATCTTTTTGCAACAAATATCTAACAGTTTTTATTTTTACTTTTGCACAAGAGGTTTAAGGTTCATTCTTCATGTTTGCAAACATGTTAGCTGCTGCATATGTAGGAGCTACGCACCAAGCTTTGTGGGAAAGGTGATGGTGTGACCATGTATTATACGGGATAAAGTACCACCTGGTGCATATAATAAGATTATTGCAAGTGACCTCAGAGTTCCATAACCTTTGTGTATCTGTCTATCATGAGGTGGTGTGCACTCCAGGAGAACCCTGCAGTGACAACAACATCCCTGGTCGGCCCTGCTGTTGAGGCCGAATACAGACTAGTATTTTCATATCAGGAACTGGAGACGACTGCGTCTTACCCAATGTAACTGTGCAACTGGAAACACAGTTCCCTCTCCAGACTGCGCATGCCTGCTATTCTCAATGAACGCCACATCACTTGTATCCAACTATTACGTGTGATTCTGGCCAGTAATTCCTCCCATGAATTGCGCTATTTCCAGTTCCTCAACCTGGAATGGGGACGAACAAGGAACGAGAAGAGCTACTGGCCTGTTTGTCTCATGCAGAGTCCCATTACCAGGCCTGTTTCTGCACAGGAAGGATGCAGTCCTGTGTGGAACCAGAGGAGGAGAATGCAGGGAAACATCTGCACCCTGTGCACTCGTACTCTGGGGGTCAGTATCGCTCAGTGGGTACCATCCAAACCCTAATCTTCCCCTCAGAGACTTTCTAAAATCTGCCCATACGCATTTTGAAGAGGTTACATGTGTTAGTATGCACTCCGAGAGACCATTTATAGTAAAACACATACCTTGGGTAGCTTCGAACAGCACTAAATGTGATTTTGTATTTCCTCTCGCAATTGAATCTTCATCTGCAGTATCCAGTCCTAGGAATGATGGAGGCACCCACTGACCCCGCTCATCAGGACAGAGTAGTTCTGCCTTGCAGTTCTGATGTTGATGCTGCGATTCAGGGTGCCGTGGTTCGAGTATGTAGTTCTGATCTGAACCCTCTGCATCAGTACAGGGAGGTTCTAGCTTGTACTTTTGATCTGAACCATGTGCATCTGCACAGGTCTGTTCAAGCTCGTCGTTCTGATCTGGTTTCTGTGCTTCAGGAAGCACTGACTCTAGCTCTCGGTCCTGTGCCGCAGTGTGCAGTGGTTCTAGCTTGTACTTCTGATCTGAACGGTGTGCATCTGTACAGGCCGGTTCTAGATTGTCATTTTTATCTGGTTCCTGTGCTTCAGGGCGCATAGATTCTAGCTCATAGTTCACGATTGGATCCTGCACATAAGGAAGTTTCTGCTTCAAGCATAGGTGTTGCTGTAGGCACTGGGTTTGTTGTGACCCCAACTCATCAAAGGACAATAGACCAGACTCTAAGAGTTCGTCTGATGACTTCCCATCAGGTGACACGGGTTGTAGGCACTGGTTCTCCTGGCGATCTTGAAAATCAGAACACATCAATTCTTCCTCCAAGGGATCATCAGGTCCATTCCCATCTGGCAGGGCGGGTTGTATACGGTGGTTTTGCTGTGGTTCGTGTCCATCAGGAATTAGTGGGTGTGGGCAGAGGTTCTGTTGTTGGTCCCAGCTATTATCAGACAATGGAGATGGTTCTTGCTTCAGGGGCTCATCTGGCTCCCACTCTTCTGGGAACGCTAATTGTACGCTCTGGTCTTGCTCTGGTCTCTGCCCATCAACAAATTCTGAGTGAAGGCACAGCTTTGCCTCCTGTGATCTGCATGGAGGATCTGTCTGAGGGCACCGGGATAGAGGACAATCCAGCTGTACTCTATTTCTATCTGGAAACCCAGGTTGCAAGCACTGGTCCTGCTGTGGGTGATGTCGATCAGGAAACATTGGCTGTAGACAAAGGCTTGGCTCCTCTGGACGCCCTTGAACATCAGTTGGCGAGGAGAGCGTACAGTCCTGCTTTGGTGCATGCCCATCAGAGAACACCGGCTGAAGACACAAGCTTGGTTCCTCTGACCTGTCCAGTTGAGGTGTCGCAGGAGACCGGCTAACAGCACAATCTCTAATGCTCGCCGGACAGACCATCTCCAAAGACACTGCACCATTATCTAGATAACCTTGATCCTTTTCTATCCAGATTTTCTTAATCAGCCCAGCGACTCTAGAAGGTACGCCCTCCACAGTATTCATCAAGTTATCCAGTTTGGCTTCCAACTCCTCCAGCATGGATAGAAGAATAATGTGGGACAGGTTCTCCGAAAGCGGTTCCAGGTCCTGGTCCCTCTGAGCATCATTTCGGATTCTTGAAGTTGAGATGTCATGAAGAGGTAAAGATGGGACTGTGGCTCTTACGGATTCACGTGAAGACAGCGCTGTCACTTTCTTTTCTGGAGCCCGTCTTCTGCCCATTCTGGTTAATTGATGTGCAAGTCTCAAGTGTCTGCAGAGGAGAGGAAAAAAGAAAAGACAACACGTTATCACATGACAGTTAGGTCAAAATTCTCCTGATCAGAGAAAATTGCGAATTTCTAAAACCTGAAAAAAAAATTATCATCAAAGTTTCACAATACCCGCAACATAGTTCATATATTATGAAAGGCACGGATTTGAAATGTGTTTCCAACATTACGTCTGTTCCTTGGTCTGCTCAAATTGTACACTGTGCAACCACAAAAAGAGAATACTGTAACTTACTTGCAGCAATGAAAGGTTTATAATACCCTGGCAGACAGGACTGCGCTATCATCCTCACTTGCACTGTACACTTCTCTTTTGCAGTATTCAGGTCAGTGACTGAAGCACACGCCAACATACCAAACCTCTACAGGATCTACAAAACGGGTGTTATGTCATTGCATATATAGAGAGCATGTTCAACCTGGGGTTTCTTGGAACTGAATCAGAAATACATAAAAGAGGAGAAAACGAACCATAACGGGGAAGAATCTAGTCTGAATAGGCTTGTGGGCTGTCAGATTTCTGGATGAAAGGAACTTGTACCAAAGCTGCGTCCACCTGATCTGATGCTCTATAATTTTGCAATAGCAAGTAAATTCAAGTGAGGAGATCTCTGCTTTTGTACGGGTGTATGCATTTCCACCTGGTTTGCAATGAAGTGAGGGGCTAGACATCAAAACCCTTTAGGGCTGAGGCAGTGGGTCTGATAGTGGATTTGTTATTTCAATATAGGTGTGGCGCGTGCCCACCTCTGAAGATGATGTAGTACACAAGCTGCGTTGCTGTGAATTACTTGTAGTCTATGAATGGTGATATGGGGTATTCTTACATATACTGTGTGGGCATAATGCGATCTAGATAGGACTGCGGCCACCGCTATTGATTGTGGGAGGAGTGGGGTTAGTTTCTGAAGCAGTTTCAGCACAAATCTGCATTTAGATCCTACTGCTCCAGCCTGCTGGTTCTTGCTAAGATTGCTATTGATTATCACTCAGAGGCTTTTAGCTGTGGGTTAGGCTCCGGTAGAAATCTCATTTTTGTTGGAGATTAAAGTTGGCTCCAAACGTTGGTCTTATTCTTTCAAATTACAATCTCAGTTTGGTCAATATTCAGTTTTAGCTGATTCAACCTCATCAAGTAATCATCAAATTGAATCATATTTTGAGACTGGAGTTGTGAGGCTGACATTCCATTGATAAGAATTATCTGAGAGCTGGTGTAGTTATAAAGCCACTTGAAGACAGTTTTCTGGCCAATAGTTTTTGCAGGTTAAGGGAGCAGAGGTATTGCCCTAAAATTCTTGGTTATATCCGCGACTTCTCCCTGGTTTTTCAGTATCAAGAGCACTACAGCATTTTGAAACGCGCTTGGAGCGATAGCTTGAGCTGCTGAATTGATGAAAACGCTCTGCAGGGGACTGCTCAAGACCTGGCTTTTAGATGGAGACATAGCACCCGCAGCGCCCAGATACCCTTGGGGTGTGCCTTATAAATGCTGATTGATTGATTGATGAGGTCAGAGATTCCATGACTGCAAGGGTCAGTGGTGACCCAGATTTGACCTTGATCATTAAATTCATGAAGCCTGTTTATTTCTTCAAACATGGATAAGGTGGTTGAGTTTTTTCAGACTCAACTTCAGAATTACTGCTGCTGTATTTGTTTATACTATCTTTAAAGAATGTTTTTGTTAAGTATTTAGATTGTCACAGAATGCCTCAATAGGAATCAGGGAAGTTCTCATTTCATCTGGGATCGACTAATCATTCAGGATTTCAAAAAACAATTTTCATTTGCTTCTAAGATTTGTTTTGCCTATTAAGAGGACTTTGCATGGAACGGGGTTGCCTTTATATTCCTCAAGCTCAATTTAAAAATGTCATTTTGCTCTCTTTAGCATCACTTTCCCGCCAGTGTCGATGCAATGCAGGTTTTGCCTCCTTTAACTCTGGCTTGTACCAGGGCACTGGTCTGGTGCGGTTTATAACACCCTGTTGGATTTGAGGGGTGTGGGTCACTAGCATGTCTGAGCCACAGAGTGGATTATTTTTCTTTGGAGAGAAAGTCTTCAATTTGATGGGAAGAGGGGGGAGGGGTTTGAAAGTGTTGATAACACTAGCTCTGTATTAAATTATCACCATGTGTGTATGGTTTCATTTCCTGCTTGTGGATCAAGTTAGAAAAATCTACCGGAATACAAACGCTGATCAAATACTGATTGGACCATATGCAAGGAGGGATGATTATATTCAGTAAATTCGAATTATACGCCCAGATCAGATCTAAGGGATTTCGTTTTATGTGATCTGAGCATGTAATGTGTTGGTGTAAATTCAACATCATTAAATGAGCAAATCCATTATCTTTAGGGACCAAGTTTTCGTCATGAACTCGAAACTTGAGAACAGAAAGCAGATCTACTCCTTCAGTTGGAGTAATTTGGGAGCAATGATGGTTCCGGAGTGAAGAGCGGTCGAGCAGCCATCCGCCTCACGCCAGTTGCGTACGCTTGGCTAGGCGGCCTGCGATGCGCGAGCAGAGGCGCTGGCAGGCAGAGAGGAGAGACGCGCTGCTAAGAAGAAGCAGAGCGGTAGATTTGGAAAGAATAAGTCCTTGGGGCTTCTACTCTCTGCCTCAAGACCCACGCAATCCTCGGGAGCGGGAGCGGACTCAGAGGACCCACTACATACAGACGCTGACCTGGCTGTTGGCAGATTTCTCCCTGGCCGCCCTTATAATTCTGGGAAACTTGGCGACCGGTTGCAGCTCGTGGTGTGGAGCAGGGGAATCCCGGAGGGGCCTGAAAAACTGTATTAATATGAGCGGCAGGGGGATCAAGAGAGGGAGCAAAGCCAAGAACGCCACGGAGCCTCGAGACAATGCTTCAATGGAGGGCGGCACCTGCAACAGCCGCACCCCAGCAAGAGGTTAGTGGCACTAAAAAACAGCTTGGAAAACCCGGTGGGGCCGGGGCAGACGCAGGCGCAGGCAAAGACTGTACTAATACAATCGGCGCGCCCACACTAGCCAAAATCTTCCAAGGGGCCAAAGGGCAGATTAAAGGACAGAGTAAAGGATTAAGTCATAACATTAGTGCAAACAATAACCCTCTGCCGATAGTCTCCCCAGACCTGGACATAACCCCGTCTAAAACTCTTGTACCCACATTAGCCCAGGACCCTGAGATTGATGTAGTACATGGGCTGGAGGTATCGTCTCAAAATAACCCTGTGGCTGCATCAGAACGAGAAGGTGGAGTGGAAGACTTTACTCCCTCATCTCTCCAGCCGACACCGACACTGACCAGGCAAGCCAACTGGGTCTAAACGGAACACACAAGGGAGATCTGCTTGCACAGAGGTCTGAGAAGCCTCGAGCCCCACTAAGTACACCCGAGACCGGGATAATCAACTATATCCAGGCCCTGGAAGCAGCGGCTGGCTCTCAAGCACCCTGGACCCCGGACGTAGGGCCCGAACATTTTTATTCTGTCTCTGATGGTACCGGGGCATCTTCAGACAAAGGGGGCCTAGGCTCAAGCGAAGGGGATGGCGACAGTGAGGAACAGGCCAAAGACACAGGGACAGTGCGCGCCAAAAATGGAAGAAGCAAAGGAAAAAGAAGGAGCCAACTGAAGTGGGACTACTCAGACTCGCAAATGTCCTACCCCCTGGATGAAGATGAGGAGGCGCAGCAGACTGACTGGGAAAAGGTAAAGAGACCTTCTTTAGCTTCAATACTGGTGTCTATCAAAGAATTCCAAGAGGAGGTGCGGGCGGACAGCCAGGCAGCAAAGAATGCAGCTAAGAAAGTGCAAGGTGGCCTCAGACGTCTAAATAAAACATGCACAGACATAAGTGATCGTGTTACTAAGATAGAGGGGCGCACGGAATATCTGGAGACCGAGGTTACGGCAGTCAAAAAGCAAAGCAAAGCCAACACCGCTTGCCTGGGAGATATAATGACAAAGATGGAGGAGCAGGAAAATCGCCAGCGAAGGAACAACCTACGCCTGCTGGGCATTCCAGAAGGTAAAGAGGGGGAGGACCCCAGAAGGTTTATTGTGAAGCTCCTACGAGACCATCCTACCGGGGGCTGGGACTGAGAGGTGCAGAGGGCCCACCGCTTCCCCTTCAACCTAAGGAGACAGCGCGACGACGGCAACAGCGGCACGGAAAGGGGGCACCCAATGGTGTTTCTAGTTTATTTTGGAAACTTTATACTAAGACAACTCATCTACGATCAAGCCCGTCCTAACTCCAAAAGAGGGGCTAATGGGATCAGCTTCTTTGCTAAACCAGACTTCTGTCACCAGGCAGTGGAGCGAAGGTGGCGCCTAAGGCAACTGATTTCTCCATTTCAGCAGGCAGGAGCAGAAGCCTATCTCATGAACCCTGCCAGGCTCAAAGTCATCTTTAGCGGGAACTCTCAGGTCTTCTTGTCCGAAATTAAAGCCGGCAAATACCTTGACGAGATTAAATCTAAAAAAAGAAGTACCTAGATTAAAAGCATCAAGAGGAATGCTAAAGGAACTTGTCAAATATAGACATTAACAGATATTAACATGAAATGTCTTTCTTTTTTCTCTAAAAATGTCGTACTAATCTTAGGAATAATTCAGATCACGGTTTTTGCATTTGCTTTTTCACCTTTCCACGTGCGAGATATATTTTATAAGGGGTACTTCTTCAGCTTAACTGAAAATACTGGCCTCAGTCACACAGGGTGGCACTTAGCTGTTTTTTGACCCTATGATTAAAGAGGTGTGGCGGGTGGCTGTACTTCACTCACGGCAACCACCACTCAGGTTATACCTGATTGCTAGGGTCTCAAGGGGGGAGGGGGGCAGGAGGGGGGAACACAAAGAAGATCAGCATGTTTCAGGGACATCCTTTGTTTCACAGTTATTCACCTATTTAGATACTTGTAACGAAGACTACGTCCAGATTCGCTTTAGAGAGGAGGGGGGGGAGAGGAGACTGGGGGGAAATTGGAAAGGGAAGGAGGGAGGAGAGAAATACAATTGCAGAGATTTTCCGACTCGCCATCTCTTTAAAACAAACCATTAATGGCTAGCAAATGAATTCTTAGGTTTATTTCTGTTAACGTTTGTGGGTTGAATGATAACGGGAAAAGACAGAAAGTGGCGCATGGATTAAGGTCTTTAGGAGGGGATGTTATATGTCTCCAAGAAACCCATCTGGAGGGATCACAAAAACAGCTGTTGGACAAACTAGGCTAAAAAATCACAGGAGCTACCACACAAGGAGCAAAAATTAAAGGGGTGGGAATATTGGCTGAAAGAAAACTATCTATTAAGAGCCCAAAGGTGAAATCCGACGCACTAGGTAGATGGGTGATAGCGGAATGTCATCTTCCTACAGGCACCCCCTTCACACTATGCTCAATCTACGGCAGCAATACTGACAACCCAAGCATTATTAATCAGATATCCGGGGAGCTAGCCCATTGGCCCACTCCAATAATTCTATGTGGCGATCTTAACATCAACTTGCCGCACGATCTAGAACTAGGAAGTGAAAGGAATTACAAAGGCAGGAAGCCTCTAGCCTATAAAGCATTAATTAACCTAGCGCAAACACACAGGCTTAGGGATGTTTGGTCTAAACTTAACCCTTCACAACCTAGATACACATATTTCTCATTTCCACATCAAACATTCGCCAGGTTAGATTATTTCCTGATCTCATCTTCTCTGCTAGACAAATGCACAATAGGCCTAGCCCCACGTTTTATGTCAGACCACAGCCCACTCATTCTGACGGTTAGGGGGTTCGAGATTGGGAAGGACACCCCCAGGTGGAGCTTTGAAAAAGCACTTCTACAGGATACTAGCTATCGGACCCATATGCAAGTCTGGATTCAGGAGTTTCTTGAAATAAATGTGGGGTCAGCATCCAACACAGTAGTTTGGGACACGGTAAAAGCTGGTATCCGGGGGAGACGCTAAGATTCTCAATTAGGAAGAATAAAACAGAAAAGCAGTTAATAACCGACCTACAAATAAAGCTAACTGCAGTAGAAACCGCATTAATCCAAAGAGTCCAGAACGGAGCTGAAACAGAGAATATACAAACTGAAGCAACACTGATTAAGGCTAAAATAGGAGCAATATTCTCGGAAAGAGCTGCATCTAAGTGGGCAGCCGCCCGTGAGACACTATATGAGTGTGGCGACAGTATTGGCCATCACCTCGCCGTCAAAACAAGACAAAAAACGGTAAACTGCGAAATATGTACAATCCGTCTACCTTCAGGGATAGAAACCAGTGATTTTAATAAAATACAAGAGGGTTTTCAAGATTTCTATGGAACTCTTTACTCAGAAGGAAACACCCAGCCTGACGACTTAGCAGAGCAAGAAATTACTAACTACTTGCAGGAAATCTAACTAAGGTAACTTAATACAGGCAACTCTGCCCAGTTAGAGAATGTGCCAGAATGGGACGATATTACAGCTGCCCTATTCAGTTTACCGGATGGTAAAGCGGCGGGTATAGATGGTATCCCAGTAGAATTTTATAAGGTATTTGCGCCCCAAATAAAGCATTTTTCGTGACATAATCACCACTATTTTTAACGGAGGGCCACCCCCTGCATCCTGGTCTAATGCAGAAAATTCTATCTTCCCAAAAAAGGATAAATCACCATTAGAAATGGGTTCTTATAGACCCATTACCTTGATAAACTGCGACTCTAAGATCTACTATAAGTTGCTCGCAACCAGACTGTCCATGGTAATAGAATTTCTGGTCTCCGAGTGGCAACATGAATTCATTCCAAAAAAGGGTACCACGGAGCATATACGGAGAGCCATCACCCTGTTTGATGCCGCACAGGTGTCAGGAGAGCCGATGTCCCTGATTTTACTAGATGCCGAAAAGGCCTTTCACCGGGTCTTCTGGCGGTTCCTGTGGGGCATCATGGAGAGGATGGGGTTTGGACATAAGTTTAAGCAGGCAGTGCAAGCACAATACTACCATCCGACAGCCTGTCTAGTGTTAAACGGGAGGCTATCCAAAAACTTTAGTATCTCACGAGGCACCAGGCAGGGCTGTCCCTGCTCCCCTCTGCTGTTCGCTCTTTATATAGATCCCCTAATAAAAAAAAATAGAGAAAGATCCATGAGCACACAGGGACTGCAATCAAAGATACTGGCTTACGCAGACGACTTGACCATTACCACCCCTGATCCCGAAATTGCTATGATGTCACTAGAAGCAGAGGCCTATAGGTTTGGAAAAATCTCAGGATACGCGCTAAACATCTCCAAAACTCAGATAATACCTAATAGTGAAATTCACTGGAATAACAGCAGGGTAGTAACAAAAACAAAGTACCTGGGAGTGACTATATCTACAAATTTGGACAACCTGGTAGCAGAGAACTTAGTCCCTTTGGCCACTGATACGAAAAAGTCCCTTAAGGCAATTGACAATCTGCACCTTACAATAGTGGGAAGATGCAATGTAATTAAGATGACATATTTTCCAAAATTACTTTAATATTTTTGCTCTATTCTGCTAGAATTCACCAAGATACAGCTAGCAATGTTTCAATTCCAAATAGGGAGCCGCAAATATGTGTTGCCCTGGCCCCACAAATCATTAGTATATCAACGAACTAGAAGTCAGCTTCATATGCTAGTTATGAATAAAACAACCACCTTACTTTAGGGAACAAAGTGTCAATCAATCAATCAGGAGTTTGTTAAAGCGCGACTACTCACCCGTAAGGGTCTCAAGGCGCTAGGGGTGGGGGGGGAGTTGGGGGGGGGGGGTGCAGGTTCCATTCCATCAAGGAGGGGGTCTGTCGAAGAGCCAGGTTTTGAGGTTTCTTGCGAAGATGGGGAGCGATGTTGTCTGTCTGAGGTGGAGCGGAAGGGCGTTCCATGCTTTGGCCGCGAGGAAGGAGAAGTAGCGGCCTCCCGATCTGGTCTTTCTGGTGCGGGGGACCACGGCGTAGGAGAGCTGGGCTGATCGTAGGGTCCTTTGGGGTGCTTGGAATTTGAGTCGGCTGTTCAGGTATGCTGGTCCGGTGATGTGGAGGGCCTTTTGTGCGTGGGTGAGCATCTTAAAGGTGATTCTCGCCTCGACGGGGAGCCAGTGGAGTGTGCGCAGGGGCTGGGAGATGTGGCAGTGTTTTGGCAGGTTGAGGACCAGTCTTGCGGCGGCGTTCTGGATGTTCTGTAGCTTGCGGATGAGGTTGTTTATTCCGGCGTAGAGTGCGTTGCCGTAGTCGAGTCTGCTGGTGACCAGGGCGTGAGTGACTGTCTTTCGGTGTTCGAGGGGGATCCATTTGAAGGTCTTACGAAGGAGGCGGAGGGTGTGGAAGCAGGAAGATGAGACAGAGTTGATCTGGCGGTCCATTTTGAGCTCGGAGTCCAGGATGATTCCCAGGTTGCGTGCGTGGTCTGTGGGGGTTGGCGGGTTTCCGAGGGCGGTGGACCACCAGGTGTCACTCCAGGCGTCGGGGTTTAGGCCCATGATGAGTACTTCTGTTTTGTTGGTGTTTAGTTGTAGGCAGCTGTTTTTCATCCATTTGGCGACGGCTTCCATGCCTTCTCGAAAGTTGCGTCTGGCGGTGTTGGGCTCGTTGGATAGGGAGAGGATGAGCTGGGTGTCGTCTGCATATGACACGATGTTGAGTCCGTAGGTTCTGACGATGGGGGCAAGTGGAGCCATGTAGACGTTGAAGAGCGTCGGGCTGAGGGAGGAGCCCTGGGGGACTCCGCAGGTGATAGGTGTGGGGTCCGAGAGGAAAGGGGGGAGTCTGACCCGCTGCGTCCTGCTGGAGAGGAAGGAGCAGATCCAGTCGAGGGCCTTGTCCTGGATTCCTGCATCGTAGAGTCTGCGTATTAGGGTGCGGTGGGAGACTGTGTCGAACGCCGCTGATAGGTCGAGGAGGATGAGGACTACTGTTTCTCCTTTGTCCAGTAAGGTGCGGATGTCGTCTGTTGCGGCGAGGAGGGCGGTTTCCGTACTGTGGTTTTTTCTGAAGCCGGATTGGGAGGAGTCGAGGATGTTGTGTTCTTCAATGAATGTGGCGAGTTGGCTGTTGATGGCTTTCTCGATGACTTTCGCTTGGAACGGGAGCAGGGAGATGGGTCTGTAGTTTTTGAGGTCGGTGGGGTCCGCTGAGGGTTTCTTTAGGAGGGGGTTGACCTCGGCGTGTTTCCAGTCGTCGGGGAATGAGGCGGTCGCCAGGGAGCGGTTGATGGTTTGGCGGAGCATGGGTGCGATAGTGTTGGCGGCTCTGTTGAAGATGTGGTGGGGGCAGGGGTCCGTGGGGGCCCATGAGTGGATTGACTTCATTGTCTTCAGTGTGTCTTCAGTGGTAAGGGCTGTCCAGTCATCAATCGCTGGTTTCCGGGTGTCGGGGGTGGTTGGTGAGGGTTCAGTGTGTTGGTTGTCTTTGTCGAAGTTGTCGTAGATGCTCTTGATTTTGTGGTGGAAAAAGATGCTGAGTTTGTCGCAGAGGTCTTGTGAGGGAGGGATGTCGGCAGACTGGCTGGTGGGTTGGGCGAACTCCTTGATGATGCTGAAGAGTTCCTTGCTGTTGTGTGCGTGGGTGGAGATTCTGTCTTCAATCGCTTTTTTCCTCGTTTCTCTGATGAGTTGATGGTGGGCGTTGGTGGCGGCTCTGAAGTTGTTGTGGGCTTCTGTGGATTTGGTGTTTCTCCAGGCCTTTTCGAGGCGGCGGCATATGCGCCTGGACTCTCGAAGTTCGGTGGTAAACCATCTGGCTTTCTTGGCACGGGTATTGTTGTTTTTCTTTAGGGGGGCTATGGTGTTGGTGCTGTCCGAGATCCATCTATGCAGGGTTCGGGCTGCGGTGTTGGGGTCGTCGTTTTCCGCGATGTTGGGGTGGAGTTGTTGAGTGAGGAGGTGAGCTGGTCATCGGTGATTTTGGTCCAGTTTCTTTGTGGAAGCAGGTGCTGGTGTCTGTGGATGGTGGGTGTTCTGAAGGTGAAGTGGACGCAACGATGGTTGGTCCATGGGAGTTCGGTGGTGTGGCTGAAGGTGATGGAGTTTCCTGTAGTGAAGAGGGGGTCGAGGGTGTGTCCTGGTGAGTGCTTGGGCTCGGTCACGATCTGGCGGAGTCCAATGTTGTGGAGGTTGTCCAGGAGGGATGTGGTGTTGGGGTTCAGTTGATTGTCGAGGTGGAAGTTGAGGTCTCCCAGCAGGGTGTAGTTGGTGGATGCGAAGGCCTGCGGGGAGATAATGTCCGTGATGGAGTTGGCGAAGGGTCCGCGGGGTCCAGGGGGTCGGTAGATGAGGGTTCCTCGGAGGGCTGCGGTGGGGCTGGCCAGTATCTTGAAGTGAAGGTGTTCCATCAGTTCTGTGGACTCGTCAGGGAGTGTGCTCAGGCGGAGGCTGGATTTGTGGACGATGGCGATTCCTCCTCCTGGGTGGATGGGGCGGTCCTTCCTGGAGATCTTGTATCCTTGGGGGATGGCGATGGCGATGTCCGGTCCCGAGGTGGTGTTGGTCCAGGTTTCGGTGAAAAATGCTACGTCTGGGGTTGTGCTGTCGAGGAGGTCCCAGATTTCTGTGGCGTGTTTGTGGAGGGATCGGACGTTGAGGAGGATGCATTGCAGGGTCTTCGGTTCGGTTGTGTTCTTGTGGGCGGGTTGTGCTGGATCCGTGTTCTTGGCGGTGCTACAGGTGTGGCGGCAGCGGTGACAGCTGAAGGGTCCATGGGTGTCGGCTGGTGATGCTAGCTTGCAGTTGTTGTTGCAGCCTGGGTTGAGTGGGTGGAGTGCTGCTGGGTCGTAGCGTTGGCGGGGCGGAGGTCCAGGGTTCCTGGTGCTGGTCGCGGACGGGTCGCAGACGTGCTTGCCTTTGACGCGCCTTCGGTGCACCAGTGGCGCGCCCGCAGCAGTGGCCGCCATTAAGTAGGGGTCGGGGAGGGCTGGACAGCTGGGAGGCGGGAGCGGCGAGGGGAGCTGGATTGGGCCGGTCGTGCTGGGGGGGGGGGGAGGGGCCGCGGGGGCAGCAGCGGAGGGGAAAGGTAAAGGGAGGAAAGAAGGGATAAAGAAAAAAGGGAAAATAAGCAGAAATAAGGCACAAAAGAGCAGAGATGCAGAAAAGAGCAGAAAGGTGAAAGATAGAAAGGGTAAAAAAACGAGTGAAAACGAGTGAAGGAGCAGAGGGAGAGAAAGAAAGGAGACAGAGGTCCACTGGACCACCAGGGATGAGGCGCAGGGAAACCTGCGGGTGGAGGAGGGCCTCGATCACCAACACTCAAGAGTGCAGGGGCAGGGGCACCTCACTTAATGGTGGAGCTGCGAGGGTGGGAGAGCAATTTCACTGATAATGAGTCAGTGGTCTTGCTCGCCTGTCCCCGCAGTGGCCGCCATTAAGTAGGGGTCGGGGAGGGCTGGACAGCTGGGAGGCGGGAGCGGGGAGGGGAGCTGGATTGGGCCGGTCGTTCTGGGGGGGGGGGGCGCGGGGGCAGCAGCGGCGGGGAAAGGTAAAGGGAGGAAAGAAGGGATAAAGAAAAAAGGGAAAATAAGCAGAAATAAGGCACAAAAGAGCAGAGATGCAGAAAAGAGCAGAAAGGTGAAAGATAGAAAGGGTAAAAAAACGAGTGAAAACGAGTGAAGGAGCAGAGGGAGAGAAAGGGAAAATGGGCAGAAATAAGGCACAAAAGAGCAGAGGTGCAGAAAGGTGAAAGATAGAAAGGGGAAAAAAACGAGTGAAAACGAGTGAAGGAGCAGAGGGAGAGAAAGGGAAATGGGCAGAAATAAGGCGCAAAAGAGCAGAGGTGCAGAAAGGTGCAGAAAGGTGAAAGATAGAAAGGGGAGAAAAAACGAGTGAAGGAGCAGAAAGAAAGAAAGAAAGGAGACAGAGGTCCACTGGACCACCAGGGATGAGGCGCAGGGAAACCTGCAGGTGGAGGAGGGCCTCGATCACCAACAGGGGCAGGGGCACCTCACTTAATGGTGGAGCTGCGAGGGTAGGAGAGCAATTTCACTGACAGTGGATATCAAAGGGTTCAATGTACAGAACTGTGGACAAAGGTGCTTAATAAAGACATGTATTCTGAGAGAAGAAACTAATATTGTTCTGTAAAAATATGCTTTTGATTCCTCCTAGCATACCTCTTAATCCATTGCAGAGACAACCTCCCACTGAATACAAACATCAAAAAACAAGGTCTGAGCAGGTATTGGTGAAAATCAGTAACAACTCCAAACGGACCCATTCTGGACGAATGTATGACGTTACAACGTATACATTTACAACACATGCACTTACAACGCAGTTTTTATATTGCAACATCCACTACAACGCATTCCATTGGATCGTACGACACTACATTGCATTTTAAAAAACTACCTTTACAACGCATTTCATTACATCGCATACTACCTTTACAACGTAAACCATTACATTGCATTTAAGGTAAGTATTGGATAGTATGGGGATACAAATTACTATTCCAACTCCTGAGGGTGCAACAGTAGGGTAAGTGTTGGATAGTGTAGGGGTAAAAATTACTATTCTATCTCCAATGGTATGCGTTGTAATGGTATGCGTTGTAATGCCTGCGTAGTAGTGAATTGCGATGTAGTATCATGCGTTGTAATGCCTGCGTTGTTGTGTCATGCCTTGTAAAGGTTGTTGCGATGCAATGCCTGCGTTGTAAGGGTAGTGCGATGCAATGGTTGCGTTGTGAAGGTTGTTTCCCATTTTCCAGATATAAAGGAGTTAAGACCACACACTGCGGCCACAGTAAATCTTTGATGTATTATAACAAGGTCACAAAGTGACCCCCTTGCACAGTACACTTCAAATCCTGAATTTCAGCAAGAATACATAGCATTCTGGGACATGTATCTTGGATCTAAACACTGTTAATATGGGTGCTTAAATATCATAATGCAATGTTCTTTAAAGAGCCATGGCTAAATGAAGGGATTCATATATAACAGTGGGTCATGTAGTCTCACAATTATTAAACATCCCACACACATGTGCCTGCTGCATTCACAGCCCCCCCCTGCCACTCCCCCCCCTCTAACGCCTCACTGAACTGCTGAAAGTGAAGGGACCTGCAGACAGGCTCCTCCTTGCGCTGGACAGACGGACAGAGCACCAGGGCTTCTCCCTCTGCTGCAGGCTGGACTCCGCTGCTGCTGCTGATTCTGCCGCCGCCGACCCGGAAGCAGACACGTGTGAGAGGGCGGGGGCGGGGCTTCATTCCGCCTATGCTGCTTGTACTGACGCTGCCCCCGGTGACCCGGACACTGTTCATCTCTCAGGCCTGAGGAGAGCTCCATCGGCTCAGTTGCTTCTGCTGACTCTGCCCCGGGTGACCCGGAAGTGAAACTGTTCATGAGTTTCCAACAGTGAAGGAGAAGAAATCCTTGAGAGAGGAGAGAGGGTGAGACTGAGGAGCAAGGGGACAGAGGAGGAAGAGGAGGAGGGGAGGCAGAGGAGGGAGGGGGTGAAGGGAGGAGGTGGCAGAGGGGAGGAGGGGCGCACAGAGGGGAGGAGGGGGGGCACAGAGGGGGCAGATGAGGAGGGGAGAGGAGGGAGGGGGGCAGAATTTATTATTATTTATTTATGCATTTTTATATAGCGCGGACTTTACCCGAAGGCGTCAGAGCGCTTCACAATAGGAACAGAACTGATACATGAGAACATTACAAGTGAACAAAATACAAAAGCAAACGTTACATTAAATGAAGCAAAATGACAATTGTGCGCTAACAAAATATAAGAGGTAGCAAACGGTGCATTACAAAAGTGACAATCGTGAAGCAACAAAATACAAGAGGTAGCAAACGGTGCATTGCAGGAGGAAAAAGTGACGTGTGCAGGTTACAAAAAGCGTACAATATAAATATAGAGGTATAATACTGCAATATATGGAGGACACTCCAGCACAAGAACAAACGTTACGAAGGCACTGGTGGCACTTGTGCAGATGTCGAAACAAACAACTGTAGGAGTGTAAACAGTGTGTTAAAGGAGAAAGTGACGGATGCAAGTCACCCACGAGTCCCCGCCACAGGAAGAAGGACAATACTGCCATAAGAGGCAGACTCTCCAACCACAAGAACACACTGGGAAGACACTTCCATAGTCAAGTAAAGTAGATTTTTCAGTAGTTGAAGGGCTTCCTTCAGATAGCAGAGAGGGCATGAATTACATTTGGAAATGTCTTTGAAGAAGGAGAACTTTGAGGTCAGATTTGAAGGCTTGGGAGGAGGAGGTGGTCCGGAGCTGAGGCGGAAGTGAGTTCCAGATTCTCACTGCGCTGCCTGAAAAGGATTGGGCCATCGATCTCTCCTTCTTGAAAGTGGGAGGTTCAAGTAGTAGATTTTCCGCGTTTCGTGATGGTCTAGAGCCTCCAGAGAGTTTCAGTTTATTCGCCAGGTAGCGCGGAGAGGAGGAGTGCAAGGCTTTATGGGTGATGCAGGCAGTCTTGTAAATAGCTCTAGCCTCGATGGGGAGCCAGCGGAGGGAGGATAACATGGGAGTGATGTGGTCGCTTCTTTTGGCCCCATAAATGAAACGAGCTGCTGAATGTAGAACGGACTTAAGGGGGGATAGGTGGGATTTGGGGAGGCCAGTCAGAAGAGAATTGCAGTAGTCCAGTCTGGAGAGGACCAGCGATTGGACCAGGGTTTTGAGGTCATTCACCGGGAAGAAGCGACGAATCCCCCAAAGAAGGCGCAGTTGGTATCGGGCAGACTTTGCAATTGAATTAATGTGGGAGAGTAGATTGAGTTTTGTGTCGAGTATGACACCAAGGGATTTTGCGCTGTCGACAATGATGGGATTAGTGTTCATCAGATTCATCTGGTCCATCCATGATTGCACCGGGGGAGGAGAAAGTGAAGAGGAGAGGAGGAGGAACAGACGGACAGAGCACCAGGGCTTCTCCCTCTGCTGCAGGCCGGACTCCGCTGCTGCTGCTGATTCTGCCGCCGCCGACCCGGAAGCAGACACGTGTGAGAGGGCGGGGGCGGGGCTTCATTCCGCCTATGCTGCTTGTACTGACGCTGCCCCCGGTGACCCGGACACTGTTCATCTCTCAGGCCTGAGGAGAGCTCCATCGGCTCAGTTGCTTCTGCCGACTCTGCCCCGGGTGACCCGGAAGTGAAACTGTTCATGAGTTTCCAACAGTGAAGGAGAAGAAATCCTTGAGAGAGGAGAGAGGGTGAGACTGAGGAGCAAGGGGACAGAGGAGGAAGAGGAGGAGGGGAGGCAGAGGAGGGAGGGGGTGAAGGGAGGAGGTGGCAGAGGGGAGGAGGGGCGCACAGAGGGGAGGAGGGGGGCACAGAGGGGGCAGATGAGGAGGGGAGAGGAGGGAGGGGGGCAGAATTTATTATTATTTATTTATGCATTTTTATATAGCGCGGACTTTACCCGAAGGCGTCAGAGCGCTTCACAATAGGAACAGAACTGATACATGAGAACATTACAAGTGAACAAAATACAAAAGCAAACGTTACATTAAATGAAGCAAAATGACAATTGTGCGCTAACAAAATATAAGAGGTAGCAAACGGTGCATTACAAAAGTGACAATCGTGAATCAACAAAATACAAGAGGTAGCAAACGGTGCATTGCAGGAGGAAAAAGTGACGTGTGCAGGTTACAAAAAGCGTACAATATAAATATAGAGGTATAATACTGCAATATATGGAGGACACTCCAGCACAAGAACAAACGTTACGAAGGCACTGGTGGCACTTGTGCAGATGTCGAAACAAACAACTGTAGGAGTGTAAACAGTGTGTTAAAGGAGAAAGTGACGGATGCAAGTCACCCACGAGTCCCCGCCACAGGAAGAAGGACAATACTGCCATAAGAGGCAGACTCTCCAACCACAAGAACACACTGGGAAGACACTTCCATAGTCAAGTAAAGTAGATTTTTCAGTAGTTGAAGGGCTTCCTTCAGATAGCAGAGAGGGCATGAATTACATTTGGAAATGTCTTTGAAGAAGGAGAACTTTGAGGTCAGATTTGAAGGCTTGGGAGGAGGAGGTGGTCCGGAGCTGAGGCGGAAGTGAGTTCCAGATTCTCACTGCGCTGCCTGAAAAGGATTGGGCCATCGATCTCTCCTTCTTGAAAGTGGGAGGTTCAAGTAGTAGATTTTCCGCGTTTCGTGATGGTCTAGAGCCTCCAGAGAGTTTCAGTTTATTCGCCAGGTAGCGCGGAGAGGAGGAGTGCAAGGCTTTATGGGTGATGCAGGCAGTCTTGTAAATAGCTCTAGCCTCGATGGGGAGCCAGCGGAGGGAGGATAACATGGGAGTGATGTGGTCGCTTCTTTTGGCCCCATAAATGAAACGAGCTGCTGAATGTAGAACAGACTTAAGGGGGGATAGGTGGGATTTGGGGAGGCCAGTCAGAAGAGAATTGCAGTAGTCCAGTCTGGAGAGGACCAGCGATTGGACCAGGGTTTTGAGGTCATTCACCGGGAAGAAGCGACGAATCCCCCAAAGAAGGCGCAGTTGGTATCGGGCAGACTTTGCAATTGAATTAATGTGGGAGAGTAGATTGAGTTTTGTGTCGAGTATGACACCAAGGGATTTTGCGCTGTCGACAATGATGGGATTAGTGTTCATCAGATTCATCTGGTCCATCCATGATTGCACCGGGGGAGGAGAAAGTGAAGAGGAGAGGAGGAGGAACTCAGTTTTGGAGGGGTTCAGGATCAGTTGATGTGTTGACATCCAGTTATGGATGGAGTCGAGGGTAGAGCTTAGGACAGAGAGATCATGAGTGGAGGCAACCTTTAGGTAGATTTGAGTGTCGTCAGCGTAGAGGTGATAGTTGACCCCAGATTTACTTAGGAGATTTCCCAGAGGTTCCAAATAGAGATTGAACAATGTGGGTGCAAGAATAGAGCCTTGGGGAACACCTTGACCCACCGCCAAAGGAGGTGAAAGACTGTCTGCTATTTTGATCATTTGGGATCTATCAGAAAGGAAAGAAGCAAACCATTTAAGCACGGTGCCCTCCATGCCCATTCTCTGTTGAAGGGTGTTGAGGAGGGTGTTGTGGTTGACAGTATCAAAGCCTGCCGAGAGGTCAAGGAGAATTAGAAGACAAGACCCCCCCCGAGTCTAGTATTCTCAGCGCATCATCGATCACTTGCAGCAGGGCAGTTTCAGTGCTGCAGTTTTGGATGAAGCCGGACTGAAAATTGTCAAGAAGATCATTGTCCTTGATATGACGTGAGAGTTGTTTCGCAACACATCTTTCTGTGATCTTCGCAAGAAAGGGCAGGTTAGTGATGGGGCGGAAGTTGTTGAGGTCATTCGCATCCGCAGTGGGTTTTTTAAGCAGAGGGGTGACCTGCCCAGATTTGAAGGGAACAGGGAGGGAGCCTTGACAGAGGGAGAGGTAGACCAGAGTGGTCCAATAGGGAAGAGAAAGGGCATAGAAGTCAATGGCAATGGCACTGGGGATGGGGTCGAGCGAGTGGTTGGAGGGCTTTGTTTCGAGGATGCACTTGAGGAGGACATCTTCAGAGATGGGGTAGAAGTTCTGCCAGATGGCTAGTGATTTGCGCTCCTCTGGAGGGGTAGGATGAGCGACCTGAACCACAAGTGATTTCACTTTTTCGTCAAAGAATACAGCGAAATCAGCAGCTTTCTTAGTAGAATCCTCCAATTTGGAGGTTGGGGGAGAGTAGTTAGAGGTATTGATGAGATGAAATAGTTTTTTGGGTCTGTTTTTGGCTGAGTCAAGGAGGGTTCTGAAGTGTGATGCTTTCCCAAGGAAGATGTGCTTGTGGTATTCGGATCTTGCTGAACGAAGCGTGGCCAAGTTATTGGTGGAGGGAGCTTGCCTCCAAAGTTTCTCCAGGCGTCTTAGGTGCTTCCTTTCTTCATATAGGGATTTGCTGAACCAGGGTGCTGAGGGAATGGGCCTTTTCTTTTTGCTTTGGAGAGGAGCAACGCTATTGATTTCGACTGCAAGGACTGAGAGGCATTGTGAGGTGAGATCATCAACATCTAGGTTCGGGTCTAGCCTTGGAAGTGACAGCAAAGCTGATTCACAGAGGGAAACAGTGTCAATATTCTTGGCGTCACAGAACCAGGAGGTAGCCCTCTTAGGTTGGCCAAGAGGGATAGAGTGTGCTAGGAGAAGAGAGAATGGAATGAGGAGGTGGTCAGACCAGTCTACGTGAATAGGGGTAGCGATAGAAAGCATGCCTGCTTTACATATAACAAGGTCCAGGATAGAGCCCTTAGAGCAGGGGTCTTCAAAGTGTGGGGCGCGACCCCCAGGGGGGCCGTGGAGTGATGGAAAGGGGGTCGCGCATTCCCGATCACACTTCTGCCCATCTGATTACAGGGATTCAGCCCCCCTCCTCCCCCGTAGTGTGTCTCAGCTCGAGCTGCTTTGAGCTTCGCTGGGCTGTGTCTGCAGTCTTATCTCCAGCACAGCCGGGCCGGCACCCCTGAATTTTTCACAGGTCGTTAATGATCATTTGCATATTTACATACCTTTTGAAAACTGGTTACTGTTTTATAGTTCCAGTACCCCCTGGGCCCCAACTCAGCCTTTTCCTTACATTTGTTTTCTACATATACCGCAATAGTGGGAGAATCCATTTCATGAAAAGAAATAAAAAGTAGGGTTGCCAGAAGAAAAAGAAATACCAGCGATTTCCCTTGTAACACACTGTTTGCTACCTCTCACATTTTGTTTGCTTTAGATACTTGCACAAGTGCCACCATTGCCTATCTAACGTTTGTTCTTGTGTTTGAGTGTCTGCCATTTATTGCAGTATTATAGCTCTACTTGTACTTTGTACGCTTTTGTAACCTGCACACATATCACTTTTTCCTCCTGTAATGCACCGTTTGCTTCCTCTTGTATTTTGGTTGCTCACTATTGTCACTTTTGCCTCATGTAACTTAACGTTTGCTTTTGTAATTTGTTCACTTGTAATTCTCTCCTCATGTAACATTACTGTTCCTATTGTGAATCGCTCTGACACCTTCAGGTAAAGTCCGCGCTATATAAAAACGCATAAATAAATAAATTCGTAATGTGACTTTTCTGTCTTTGTTCCATTTAATTATCAGTCATGGATCATTGAGGCACCCCTTGAACACAATTAAAAGTGCTTTCTATTTAGATTTGCTGTTCCCAGTGTGCACAGATGAGTGCTGAAATATACAGCTTTAGGTGATTGCTTATTTTTGTACCGTCTGGGACATCAAAATAATGAGCTGGTAACCGTAATCATTAGACTGGAAGTTTGTTGCAAGATCAGCATGTTATTTATTACCTCCACCCTTTATCCCTGATTAATGTCATAATAGCAATAGTTTAACTTATATCTTAAACCCTACGCCGCCGTCAATATGTTGAGTTACTTCAAGTGTCTGGAAATGCACCCTGCATTCAGAGAACTCACTTCTCATTCTCGCACTTCACTTTCATGCTCACCCTGCACTGACAGTGATCACAATGCACTCACACTGATCACCATGCACTCACATCATTCACCCTTTCACCCTGCACTCACAGTGATCACTCTGCAATCACAATGCACTTGCGTTGTTCACCCTGTACCTCAGCCTGCAGTCACACTACTCATCTGCACTCATCCTGCACTCATGTGACACCTCATTCACCTTCCCCCTCACTGCTCAATTTGCAACTCGCTCAAACAATCCCATCATTAACCATGCATTCATTCATCCCACTCTGCACTTATATCCACACCCAAATTCATATGGTCACCTCACTCACCCTGCAGTCACTCCTCTTTCCCTACTCTCATACTGTTGCATCGCTCACCGTGCACTCACATGGGGACTCTTCTCATCCACAGAGTGCAGAGGGTTAATGTGCCTGCTACAAAGAATATGTACTATGCAGATCACAGAACTGAGTGTGAGTAAACTATGCATAGCACTATAAAAAAATGTTTGTCAGAAAGGCGCTAAAGAGAGATGAGGTGCATTGTTGGTGCCACTGCAACTTTAACCACCCACCCATTGTCTTGCCTGTGCAGCCAATGACAATACCTATGCAACTACCAACCATAACACTGTACAAGTGTGACTATTTCAAGCCCCCAAAGCTATAAGAATGGCATGGATGTCAGGAGTTTATCGTTTTTAATGTATATTGAATTAATAAACAGCTGTTCTGCTCATCTCTAAATTACACAGATAGAGCCACCATGTGGCAGACGGTCATAGTGCCTGTGTGCACAATTAGGTGCCAGTGCGGAGCACCGGAAACCACCTGCTCTAATTAAGCACTGGTGCTGAGGTAACAGGGGATAGGGACATTAGTTCAAGAAGGTGTGAAAGAACAAAGTAGAGATGTGAAAGATGAATAGGGGTACTGGAGAGGTTTAAGATACAAATAGACAACAATTTGAAAGGAGAGACTTGAGGTGAATGAGAAGTGCAGATGGGCACGGGAGGTGACGGGGCCAGAGAGGCCATGAGATAAATGCGAGAAACTGTTAGAGATGAGGGCAGTGAAAAGACAGAATGGCAAGAGGTGATTAAGGGTGAAGTGAGAAGTTGAATGGGGAGACTTCAGGAGTTGTAAAAAGGGGTGAAATAAAATGCCGGCAATATGAGAGAGGGATACGGGGTTGGGAGAGGAGAGAGGGATGGAAGGGAGGGGGTGAGAGGAAAGCGGCATGGGAAATTGCTTAACTCGGCACAAGACCGCCAGGGTTTTAGGGACCCCTGCTGCTCCCGGCCAGGGCCAGGCGAGCTTCTAATGTGGAAGCATGTATTCCTGCGGAGTGGAAGGCTCATCACAAAGGTTGACAAGACATCTTTCTGATGTTCATTGCTGTATTTTGGTTATAAACTGGTACTGATGGGGTGAAATCTTTCCTCTGTGTTATTGTGTGCAAAAAATGTCAAAATAATGAAGCAATTCTATCCCAAAATAACGTGGCATCACATAACATTATTTACATTTTCCTCTCACACTATTTAGTCAAGCCTTTCGTGTAATTTGGTCCTCACCTGCCTCGTAATTCCAGAAGCCCTGCCTACAGGTTTAGAAATGTTTGTCAGGAGAGGGTCCTTACGACTGAAAATGTTGACAGGGGGGTCTCGGCACCCAAAAGTTTGAAGACCTCTGCCTTAGAGTGTGTTGATTCTGTGCAGTGTTGGGTAAGATCGTTTGTAGAGAGGAAGGAGGCCAGCCCCTTCGCGGAAGAGTCTTGCAAGGAGCCCCAGTGGAGATTGAAGTCACCCACGAAGGTCTGATTGTCACTTTGTGCGTATTGGTCGCTGATGAAGTCAGTGAGTTCCTCCATAAATGAAGGGCCACTACCAGGTGGGCGGTATATGACATGGAATCTAAGGGGAGAGCGGTGGTGTAGTTGAAGCTCAAGAGATAGACATTCAAAAGTGCGGAATGCGCTGATGGGAAAAGCCTTGAGTTGAAGGGAGTTTCTAAAGATAACTGCAACACCTCCCCCAACTTTGATAGGTCTGTCATTCCTGAGAATAGAGTAGCCAGTGGGTAGGAGGAGATCAAACATGGAATGCGAGGTATCGTTGAACCAGGTCTCTGTTAAGAAGAACAGGTCAATATTGTGAAGGGTGATGGTATCAGAGATTTCGAGTTTGTGTTTTATTGCAGATCTGCAGTTGTGAAGCATGCATCGCAGTTCTGTCGAGACTGTTTTAGTGACGGGGGCACTTGGGCAAAGAAGGGTGATAGGGATATTATACCTATATGGGGGTGCACGGGAGTGTCTAGGTGGATGCTTGGTTCTGACAGAGGAGATGGTTGGAATAGAGTAGGTAATTGGGTTACTCGGAGGTGCTGGTTGAAGAAGGGTGGCGTTCAAAGGCTTGTGTGGGTGAGCGATGTTTGCAGACGACAGGTTATGCTTGGCTATAATGGTTTGAGGGGTCGAGGTGCATCTCGTGGGAAGGTGAGAGTTTTCCAGAGGAGTTGATGAGAATGGGAAAGTTGAAATCTTAGAGCTTAAGACTGAAATGGAACATACAAGCTGGGAGATGGAGGTGATGAGAGAGCATATCTTATTTTCGAGAGAGAGTAGGGCAGAACACGGATGGTTGGGTCTCTCGATGGCAGAGGGATGGGGTGGTATAGGTGGTGGTAGGCAGGGAGAGGTGGGAGGACAGGAGGAGAGTTGAGGTATGGGGTTCATAGGTGGGGAAAGGGAGAGGATGAGAGCGGGGGTTGGGGTATCAGAGGAGAAGGGGGAGTTGTATTTGATGGCGCTGCACGAAGGGAAGGAATTAGGGACAAGTTTAGGGGGGGATGGGTGCGGAACAAGACTGTGGGGAGGAGGGAGAGGGGAGGACTGTGAGGAGTCATAGGAGTGTAGGAGGTTTGGGCGGAAAAAAGGGGAGGTGGTTGGAGAGGTCCTGTTGGCTAGGAGCGGTGGCTGTGAGGGAGCCGGTATCTGGTAGAGTGGGGGGGGTTGGGAGAAGGGGAAGTTGACTACAGGAAATTGTTCTGCTGTGCCTGAAGGGGGGGGGGTGGAAAGGGGTACCAGGGGGGTAAAGGGGGGGACAGCACAGCATTGCTAGCGGAGTGGGGGGAAAGAAAGAGAAGCCATGGGATTGTAAAGAAGTCGGGAAGAGAGGTGAGGAGAGGAGGGGGTAGAGAAGAGGGGGAGAGGGAAGGATGAGGGGAGCATAAGGAAAGTTAGCTGGGTGGGGAGGTTGGCGGAGGGGTGGACTAAAAAAGGGAGTAGAAGAAAGAAGTAGGGAGGACGGAAAGAGATTGGGGTACCGAGACGGTGCCGAATGGACGAGGAGCGTATTGCCTAGTGGTAAGGCTGACGTGATGAAGGGTGGGGCATACTGTGGAGTGGGAGGAAAGGGAGAGGAGGGCACAAGGGAGGGGGAGGGAAGAGGGCCGACCTGACCCTCCCGAGGGTGCAGCCTATTGGAGTGTAGGGGGGTCAGGGGAGGAGAAAGGGAGTAAAGGGTGGAGTTGGATGGAGAGTCGGGGGAAAACCTGGTCGCAGGGGAGGGGAGTAGGGAGGGGAAGAGGTGGTCAAAGAGAGAGAGAGAGGTGTCTTTGCCTTGGATCAAGACAGTACCATTGTTATAGATGGAGATGGTGAGGAAGCCGTTGAAATGCACAGAAGGGGAAATCTTTAGTTGTTTCCCATGAGGGATAGAGGAGGAGGAGGTGACGTTAAGGGAATTAGATAAGCTGTTGGACCAAGAAGGGGTGTCGTGAGTGAAGAAAACGAAATCATTTTTGCGCCTCCCAGAATTACAATTGTAAAAAAGGTCAACAAAAAGGGAGTCAGGGAAACGTTCAATAGTCTCATGCTTCAATCGTTTAGCTGAAGCTTTGGTTTGGCCAGGAGGACAGATGATTTTGTAACAGTTAATTCCATCCTTAACTCGAGAGGTGGCCATGTTGGGGACGTGAGAGAGAGTGCTAGGAGGGTATGAGACTGGTGTACCTAGGAGAGCGGTGCAGATGAGAAGTATAGGGACTAACAGGGGGCACATAATCCAGGCGTTGGGAGTGGAAAACTGGACTAATGTGTAGTTCGGGAAGAGAGGTGGGTGTTTGATGGGCCCTTCATCTAGGTGTATATGAAAACCACTGGCACAAGATAATATTTACAAGGGACATGAATACATATGATAGAACCAACTGGGTCACTGTCAAAACCATCACAATGCACAATTAGTCAAGGTAAAGCAGATCAAAGACGAACGCCCAGTGACTATTGGTAATCACAATACATAGCATCAGCCTGAAACACAAGCACATTCGGCTCCAACCGCATTGTACGCCCATAGTTTCAGCGGACCACTAATGGACTCTAATCATTAACCAAAATGACAAGGTAGCTGCCAATCCAGCGAGAGTTCTGCCTCAATCAGAAATGACCCTAAGTAAAAAGGTGTCCAAAACAGTGCAGCTGGTGCTACTTGCAGCACAGCTGTGACGGGCCCGAACGGTGCAGCTGGCAGTGTTTGCTGCGCAGCTGTAAAAGGTCTGTAAAAGGTCTAAACGATGCAGCTGGCACTACTTGTTGCGCAGCTGAAAAAGACCTAAACGGTGCAGCTGGCACTACTTGCTGCCCAGCTGTAAAAAGACCTAAACGGTGCAGCTGGCACTACTTGCTGCGCAGCTGTACAGAGGCCTAAACGTTGCAGCTGGCACTAATTGCTGCGCAGCTGTAGAAGGCCTAAGCGGCGCAGATGTAGAAGGCCTAAGCAGAGCAGCTGGCACCACTTGCTGCGCAGTTGTAAAAGGCCAAAATGGTGTATGTTATGTTATGTTATGTTAATTGGGTTTTTGTATAGCGCGCGGCGACTCAAAAAGAGTATCCCGGCGCTTTAGCAGCGAGACCTACAGTAAAATAACACAACACGGAAATAAAAAGAGGGGGAATGCAGAGTGGAGAGGAAAAGGGCCTATAAAGTAAATAACCAGGTCTTTAGACCCTTCCTGAATGCAAGCAGGCTAGTGGCGCCCCGGAGTGTCAACGGCAAAGAGTTCCATAGCTGTGGCGCCAGCAGTCCAAAGGAACGACCTCCGATACGGGCTCTTTTCACACGTGGCACCACAGCCAGGAGCTGTGACTCTGATCTGAGAGCACGGGCCGGATGGTAGAAGGACAGTCTCCTTTGAAGGTACTTCGCGCCCCCAGCATGAAGGGCCTTATAGGCCATAGTCAGCGTCTTAAAGATGATACGCCTGCGGATAGGCAGCCAGTGTAAGGCCTGCAAGAGACCCGCCACACTAGCATGCCTATTTACGCCAAATATTGCTCTGGCCGCCGCATTCTGTGCCACCTGGAGCCGCTGTAACAGATACTCCGGCAGGCCCAGGTAAAGGACGTTGGCGTAGTCCAACCTGGACCCGATCAGAGCCTGTACAGTCAGTTTCCGATGTTCCTCCGACAAAAGGGGTAGAAACTTCCTCAGTACCCTGAGGAGACCGAAGCAAGTGCCCGTCACCCCCAGAATCTGGGCTCTCATCGTCAGGCCCTTGTCCAGCTTGACCCCTAAATCTTTAGCCACCAACGATGGACAAGCCGGTGGAAACATGCTGGTAGGCCACCAAGTATGCCAGTCAGGGTCCGACGCACACCCAAAGAAGAGAACTTCAGACTTCTCGGAATTGCACTTGAGGCCACTCAAATGAAACCATCTGAAGACAGCCCCAAGGCAATCCCGGATGCTCTCTCCATTAAAGTCTCCTCCGTTCTTGCAGGAGAAGAGGAGCTGAGTATCGTCGGCGTAGGACACGATCCGGGCCCCAAAAGACTCCGCCAGTGCCGCCAGAGGGGTCATGAAGATGTTAAATAGGGTCGGGCTCAAAATAGAGCCCTGCGGGACCCCAACACCCAATGGCGGCATCACAGCGGACTCCGGGGAGGCCCAGACCGTTTGTCGGCGGTCAGCTAAAAATGATGAAAACCAGCTGAGCACCGTCCCCCTGAGGCCAATCTCAAAGAGTATCAGCAGAGGACTTGCTGCACTGAAGAAAGTGAGGGTCTTCCCGCCCTCCTGTGGCGCTCAGCAATTAGCAGGCTCGATCACCGCTTAGTGGGGCAAAAGGTGATGCTGAATCAGCAAAAGTGGACTCAGAACATGAGGAGCATGAGAGACGCTGACGTGAATCTTGTTTTCATCCGCCAATTTGGGATCAGACGCGGTGAACAGGGTGATGAGTTGGGAATCTTTATTCCTACACTAGCCCAGTGGATTGCAGCTATTTAATACAGCATTCCAGCCCCGGCCGTGGCCACCACTCACAGGCTATTCGCTTTATTCAGTGCCCAGGTTAACTAAGCAATGCTGAGACTGGGCATTGGCGCTTATTTAGACTGTGGGGCCCGGGTTACAGTCGCCAAGCATGTCCGAGCATGAAGGATTGTGTTAGTGTCCCAAAATTACGCCATCTTGAGGTCAGGCGGCAAGGGTTGGTCGTTTTTGCTCAGGCAAGCTGCAGGCATTGTTTTATCCGGCCGCATAAGAGAGACTAAATGAGGATGGGCTTAGAGAGTGGGGGATTGCTGCACTGGAGCGCAGAGGGCAAGAACGGAACACGTGGGACTTTGTTTCTTCGCCGCAGCGCCATTTTGGGGTCAGGCGCCTTGAGGTCAGGACATCCCTCTGATCACATAAAAGTCAGGGAATCAAAGGAAGGTGCCGCTTCTCCACGTGATGAAATGCGCTCACCTCGCTGGTTAAATGGGGTGACTCCTGATCAGTGGGGAGTGTTTAGCACTGTCTTTAGGTGGGTTGGAGGCTGTGAGCATACAATGGCGGTTGGCACGGAGGCTGTGGGACTTCACCCGCCTTAACCAATATGGCGGCCGTGCAATGATTGCTCACAGAGCCGTCGCGGGCGCGTACCTCGGTAACTAGTAGTCCGTTTCATGTCCCCTGGGACGTGGCTGCTCTTCTCGGTTCGTGCCGCGTTACAGGGCTTCCCGGAGCCGCCAGAAGAGGGAGGAGAGGAGGAAGGAGGAGGGCAGAGGCAGAGGAGGGAGGGGGGAGGAGGGGGCAGAGGAGGGAGGGGGAGGAGGGGGCAGAGGAGGGAGGGGGAGGAGGGGGCAGAGGAGGGAGGGGGAGGAGGGGGCAGAGGAGGGAGGGGGGAGGAGGGGCAGAGGAGGGAGGGGGAGGAGGGGCAGAGGAGGGAGGGGGGAGGAGGGGAGGAGGGGAGGAGTGGGCGGAGGGGGGAGGAGGGAGTGGAGGAGGGGGGCGACGGGAGGGGAGGGGGAAGGAGGGGGAAGAGGAGGGAGTGAGGGGCAGAGAAGGGGGTGAGGGGGACAGAGGGGGAAGGGGGCAGAGGAGGGAGAGGAGAGGGAGAGAGGAGGGAGAGAGGAGGGGGGAGATGGGCAGAGGAGGGGGGTAAGGTTGCAGAGGAAGGGGGACGAGGGGCAGAGGAAGGGGGGCAGAGAAAGAGGGGGGCAGAGGAAGGGGGTGAGGGGCAGAGGAAGGGGGCAGATGAAGGGGGGCGAGGGGCAGAGGAAGGGGGAGGGGCAGAGGAAGGGGGCGAGGGGCAGAGGAAGGGAGGACGAGGGGGGGGCAGAGGAGGGACGGGGAGGAGTGAGTGAGGGGGATCTTAGGAGCATCTGAGGCAGAGGAGGCGGGCAGAGGGGGAGAGTCTTAGTGGACCCAGTGGGCTTTAAGGTGGGAGTGAAATAAAAAAGGCAAGACTTGGCCTTCTCTAGATATTTTTAAATATCATATCCAAATATTCTTGTACCATATGTTAGAATGTTATTAGTGATGATTCGCTCAGCAATAAATATCTGTTATAGAAGATACCCTTCAAGGTGAACATACGCTATCCAAGAAACATGTTATCTCTCAGTGATGTGAGACCTTTTACTGCAACCCTTGTAGCTCGGCCGTGAGTCGGTTTGACAGTAAAAGGCCTCTTTCCCCGTCTTACACCCACTAGTGCAGGATACAGTAAAAGGCCTCTTTCCCCGTCTTACACCCACTAGTGCAGGTTACAGTGAAAGGTCTCTTTTCCTGTCTTACACCCTCTAGTGCAGGTTACAGTAAAAGGCCTCTTTCCCTGTCTTACACCCTCTAGTGCAGGTTACAGTAAAAGGCCTCTTTCCCCGTCTTACACCCACTAGTGCAGGTTACAGTGAAAGGCCTCTTTTCCTGTCTTACACCCTCTAGTGCAGGGTACAGTAAAAGGCCTCTTTCCCTGTCTTACACCCACTAGTGCAGGTTACAGTAAAAGGCCTCTTTCCCTGTCTTACACCCACTAGTGCAGGTTACAGTGAAAGGCCTCTTTCCCTGTCTTACACCCTCTAGTGCAGGTTACAGTAAAAGGCCTCTTTCCCTGTCTTACACCCTCTAGTGCAGGTTACAGTAAAAAGCCTCTTACCCCGTCTTACACCCACTAGTGCTGGTTACAGTGAAAGGCCTCTTTTCCTGTCTTACACCCTCTAGTGCAGGTTACAGTGAAAGGCCTCTTTTCCCGTCTTACACCCACCAGTGCAGGTTACAGCGAAAGGCCTCTTTCCCCGTCTTACATCCACTAGTGCAGGTTACAGTAAAAAGCCTCTTACCCCGTCTTACGCCCACTAGTGCATGTTACAGTAAAACGCCTCTTTCCCCGTCTTACATCCACTAGTGCAGGTTACAGTAAAAAGCCTCTTACCCCGTCTTACGCCCACTAGTGCAGGTTACAGTAAAATGCCTCTTTCCCCCGTCTTACACCCTCTAGTGCAGGTTACAGTAAAAGGCCTCTTTGCCCGTCTTACACCCACTAGTGCAGGTTACAGTAAAAGGCCTCTTTCCCCCGTCTTACACCCTCTAGTGCAGGTTACAGTAAAAGGTCTCTTTTCCCCGTCTTACACCCACTAGTGCAGGGTACAGTGAAAGGCCTCTTTCCCCGTCTTACACCCCCTAGTGCAGGTTACAGTGAAAGGTCTCTTTTCCCCGTCTTACACCCACTAGTGCAGGTTACAGTAAAAGGTCTCTTTTCCCCGTCTTACACCCACTAGTGCAGGGTACAGTGAAAGGCCTCTTTCCCCGTCTTACACCCTCTAGTGCAGGTTACAGTAAAAGGTCTCTTTTCCCCGTCTTACACCCACTAGTGCAGGTTACAGTAAAAGGTCTCTTTTCCCCGTCTTACACCCACTAGTGCAGGGTACAGTGAAAGGCCTCTTTCCCCGTCTTACACCCTCTAGTGCAGGTTACAGTAAAAGGCCTCTTTCCCTGTCTTACACCCTCTAGTGCAGGTTACAGTAAAAGGCCTCTTTCCCCGTCTTACACCCTCTAGTGCAGGTTACAGTAAAAGGCCTCTTTCCCCATCTTACACCCTCTAGTGCAGGTTACAGTAAAAGGCTTCTTTCCCTGTCTTACACCCACTAGTGCAGGTTACAATAAAAGGCCTCTTTCCCCGTCTTACACCCTCTAGTGCAGGTTACAGTAAAAGGCCTCTTTCCCCGTCTTACACCCTCTAGTGCAGGTTACAGTAATAGGCCTCTTTCCCTGTCTTACACCCTCTAGTGCAGGTTACAGTGAAAGGCCTCTTTCTCTGTCTTACACCCACCAGTGGCCTCTTTCCCTGTCTTACACCCACTAGTGTAGGTTACAGTAAAAGGCCTCTTTCCCCCTCTTACACCCACCAGTGGCCTCTTTCCCTGTCTTACACCCACTAGTGCAGGTTACAGTAAAAGGCCTCTTTCCCTTTCTTACACCCTCTAGTGCAGGTTACAGTAAAATACCTCTTTCCCCGTCTTACACCCACTAGTGCAGGTTACAGTAAAATACCTCTTTCCCATGCTGTCAGTGTTGGGCGCAGTGCTGGGGGCTCCCACTCCTGATGGGCTATTTCACAAAGCCGCTTTAAGAGATGCGTGGAATTGCGTCAGTATGTGGGCGACGAGAGTGGCGTTCTCATAATGCTTTGTTCCGTTTACCACAGAAAAAAACACAATCTTGTAATAACAAGCATTGGCATAGCCAATAGGTCTCGCCTTTGGTACCTTATAAGTATTTTGCTATGCAGCACAATATCCTTGGTGCAACAACATCAACTGTTCCATGGCTAAACACTTATAAGGTCCCAAAGACGAGACCTATTGGCTATGCCAATGCTTGCCTTTTTTGCAAGGGGATGGTGTTTGGGGGGGGGGACCTTTGTATGCGGGAGCTTGTTGTGGTGAGCTTAGTTTTTCGAGGGGCTGTTTGGAGGGGCCTTGTTGCATGGGTTGGCTTGTGGATGAGAGTACGTGAAGCTACTTGGGGCGTCTTGTTTGAATGTGGGAGCAGGTGGGGAAATCTTGTTTTGGTGTGGGGATGGTTGTTGAAGAACCTTCTAGTATGCTGTGGCTTGTTGAAAGTGCTTGACTAGAAGTGTGTGTGTGTATGGGGGGTCCCTGCTTGGAAGTTGTGGTTCAATAGAGTATTGCTTGGACACAAACCTATTGGGTGTCTTCATCGAATGGCTGTTGAGGGTTGTTATTTGCATTGTGTGTGTGGGGGGGGTTCGTTGGGAAATAGTTTGCTTGGAAGTGGAGACTGGTTGTGAAGAGCTTGATGGGTTGTTGGGGCTGGTTTCTTTGGGCGTGTGGCTCTCTGGTGTATTGTGTAGGCATGTGGGTTGCTGGGGGCAGTCTCCAATGGATGTGGGTCGTGGCAGGTGGCTATATGGTTGAATATGGGGAATGGATGGGGTGTTCTCCTTAAGATGTGGGTGTTCACAGGGCTAATTTTGATTGGCTTTTGGGACTGGTTGGGGAAGTGTTATTTTGGTTTTATGCAATGTAGAGCTTGGGAAGAGCTTGCCACGGTGTCAGTCCATTTGGTGGTTTGCTCTTGATTGAACGTGGAATCACTATGGGATATTGCGTGGGCGCTGTTGCGGAGGATTGTTCAGGACGTTGGGCTTGGTGTACCTTGAAATTGACTTTTGATTGGTATTGTTTTGGTTGCATGTGGTGCATGGCTGTGCTGATAGTAAGGTTTGTTTGGAAGAGGGTGGGTAGATATGAGGGTTGGACCTACTCAGACACACGGGATGTTGGAAAGTAGCTGTTAATTGGTCTTATTGTGGCTGGGTGTGGGGACTGCTTAAATCAACTTTGACTGGAGAGTGGGACTGGTTCGAGGGAGCATGCATGGGCGAGGGGGCTGGTTGGGAGTTGACCTTACTGGCGTCTACATCGTCCTTCATCTGATGGTGATGTTGATGGCACTTACTTTGTTTATCTGCTGCCAGCACATGTTGGTGGTCATGCTCAAAGGAGGGGTACACTAAAGTGGTTTACCAGGGGTTGCGTTTTGCGCACATGTGGATGATAGTTTGGGTGCTTTTCCTTTCGGTGGGATGTGAGGGCTCGTTTGATGTCGTTCCCTGGGTTTTATTGGTAGGGAGTCTCGTGGGAGTCTTTTCACAGCGGCTAGAGCAGTTTTATCAAGAGGTCGGAGTGCTGAAATCATGGAGCGCTGAAATCCTGAAACTACGCACCAGCATGAACTACTCCGCTCAGTATCATCTGTGTAGGTGTAGGGGGGGCGGCGCCAGTCTGACCCCCCCATGCACAGGTTCTGGGGAGGAGGGGCCGCGCTCCGTGCGCTCTCACCCCTCCAGCCCCGGCCGTGCCTGGGCTCCCCGGGCTCTCAGCCTAATTACCAGCAGCCCCGGGCGGGGACGGGATGTGTCCTGAGGTGCCCTTGGCAGACACTGCCAGGGAGTGACGAGCAGACGAGAGGGAGGCGGGGACCGGAGCACCGGGGCAGGGGGTAGGGACAGGGAGCAGGGAGGAGACTGAGGAGCACCAGGGAGGGGGCAGAGACCGGAACCGAGCTCGGTGTGGGGGCCGAGGGGGCTCCTCTCCCAGTCCCCGCACACCCTCGTCCCTCCGCCGCCGCGTCGCACCGATGGTAAGGAGAGGAATGAAGACAGGCACACACTAAAGAGACGATAAAAAGAGAGAATGGGAGCGACCCCACACCCAAGAGAAGGGGTACCACAGGTAATTAAAGAGCAAATCTCTCCTGGGAAATTGATTTTGTTGTACTAATTGATCCTAACCATCCATACTCATGTACTCAAAATCATTTATCCCCTAGATTATAACATCACTGATCACAACCACATATAGGGACAACTAGGGCCCCAATAGTCAGCTAGGCAGAACAATACTCATAAACACATGATATGCAAAAGTAAATGCATTTAATATAATGTATAGAACTTACACAATGATTAAAAGTACTTACACAACAAGGTATTTCATCTGATACATACGTAATAAAAAACACCAGTGTGCTACCAAGATAAACAAATAAAATGTATAATCAAAACAACATCAAGAATTTGTTACTCCATTGAGGATTCATTGTTGTATTATCTCTTGGGTGTCCATGAATCATTTCATTTAGTCACAACCCAATCAAATCCTTGGATGTAACACCCAATAGTACGTCGACGCGTTTCGATGGCCTTTATATTATTATGCACCACCTTCCTCAGGACAATGTATATAGAATGTTCTCTTTCAATTTAAAAACACCAGTATCTCCTCACAATCTCACTGGGGTGGTTCAGGAACTGTTTCCACAATGAGATGTATTCGCCGGGCACCTTGGGGCTCCAATTATATCTTGATCATGGCACGCTCACTGCAGGGTGGTGTGTCCTCTGCCGGGAAATTGTTAAAAATGAAGCGGGGCTCCTTGGGGCTCCAAACGCTTCTACAGTCGATACGGTAACTCAGGGGTTATCTATCCTCCCATGTGGTGTAGCCGATCCTTTTAACCATCAATGAAATTTCTTTTAACGATGATAAGGATTTCTTTAAAAAGTATCGGGGTGCAGTGACTCTAAGCGCATATGCAAAGTAGTTCCCCTGTATCCATCCGCAGTCTTCTTCCACTCCTTCTATGTATGCTTGATTAGAGCGGTGAATCTGTTAGCGGTGTAACGGTGCCCTCCCGACTGTCTTCCGAAAAGCACACTAAAGAGAGACAAAGTGGGACGGGAAAAGAAGAGAGAACGTGAGAAGTAGAAGCAGAGAGGGGAATGAGGTGGGAAAAGAGACGGAATGAAGGATAGGAAGGCAACCAAAAGAGAGAAGAGGAGAAAACAGAGTCACAGTGAGTCAGGTGAAAACAACACAAGCAGGAGTGAGGACCGACTTTTCTCTATTTCTGCCGTCCCACTTGGACGGACTTGGCCTGACTTCCTGCTGGCGTAAAAGGCTTATTATCTTCTTTATGGGGGCCATCTGTTTGGCCCCATAAAGATAACAAACCTTTTACGCCAGCAGGAAATCAGGGCAGTCCGTCCAAGTGGGACGGCAGAAATAGAGAAAAGAATACGTCACCAGGACCTATTTCCCAAAGGCTGGCCACCATTTAGCATAAACGGTGATGCCAGCCCATGGGAAAGAGGGGCGGGGCTTAAAGCCCGCTAGTGGCACTGACTAAAAAACATGCACAGCCATCGCAGGCTCGACCTAAAAACAAGTCTACCCCCCCCCCGTCATAAACACACAGGACACCTTTAGGAACAGTTCGGGTACAGAAGTAAATCATACTTGGTAAAGAAAGGGTGCTCCACCCCTCGCAAGAATGGGCTTGTGTTAGAATCATAATTCAGGACCCTCTACCCGGCTTTGAGTCCCGGTGGCACTGTACCTGCTGTCCCACTGATAGCTATGCCTCTGCAAGGCGCATGAGACGAGGAATATGACACAGCAATTTAATTCCTGTGGGACTCAGAACGAGCGACTCAGGATTTTGAAACAAGACGGGTGATCATTACTCAACTCAATGGCAGCCCTCTTATCGGCAGCAATACAATGAAAGGTTGGGATGTCCTACGGCGAATACATGTTTCTATAGACAGCACGCAACCCACCATAGCAACGGCAGAAATCCTGCAGTGTATCATCGCAAGGGGAGGTATAACTAGAGATACCAAGGGCCAAAATAGTAGCTTATGTTCGAAATGAGTGACTTCAATCAACAACATGCTCTTCACCTGGGATTCCAAGGTCCCACTGCAGCCTGCGGGTATACACTGTTCCTAGTTAATACATTGCGCTGCTAACCATTCGGGCTTTCTTTAAAAAACAAAAAATTTTAAGAGCACCACCATATGGCGTTCTCTCATAAACAATTGGCAGTGTTTAACCCCTCCCATGCTCATGACGAGCTGAGCTCGTCATGAGCCACGGTGCTCCGGTGCTCATGACGAGCTCAGCTCGTCATGAGCCGTGGAACGCTCGCATGCGGGCATAATTCCCCTGCTGTGCTGAGCGTTCCACGGCAGGTAATGCACCTGTGACGAGCTGAGCTCGTCATGAGCACAGGAGCGCCGTGCCTCATGACGAGCTCAGCTCGTCATGAGCATGCGGGCGCCGTACGCGCCCCTCTCCCCCCCCGCACAACGGGAAATTCACCCCCGCAGCAAAGGGGTTAAAAAAATAAGTGGCGAGCACTTGAACACTTGGAAACACCGGCACAAATTAAGCACTGCTCTACACTCTTCTCTAGGTCTTGCTAAGCCAGCGCATGCGCTGCTCGGAGAGACATTTAGTAGGTGAGTTTTCAAAGTGCTATTGGCTGGCCTAGCGCTTGCGTTCACGTGAGCGTGCACGTGTGCAGGCCAGCCATCTGTCTTTCATTAGCACCACTCGACCGCACGTCTTTCGCATTGATCGCGATCACTTTTGCTTTCACGGCTGCGCGGCCGTTACTTTTACGCCAATTACCTCCTCCGAGGGACAGCTGGCAAAGAGCTGCCGATTTGTGGGTCATTTTAATAAAGTGGGCTATTGAGTAAACTCATGCTCCTGATTTACGTGTGATCTGCACTTACACCTTCGAATTCAGGTAAGGCCAACTCGGCCTGTCATCCTTCTGATGTCATTAGGTCGTAGTACGCATATACGCAACCAACTGCTGCGTTAAGGCGACAAGTTATCAGTGACCTTTAGTTAATAAAAAGGAAATGCTTTATTTAAGTAGCATTGGGCTTCAGGGGATCACTAATTGGCTTTTAAGACCACCCCCCTCACACACACACTCAACATCGACGTTCTGCTTTGCTCGTGGCTCGACACTATTGCGCACATCTGCCCCTGTAGTATCCCTGCTTCCTCACACTGTCTCTTGTGACGCGTTTGCGAGAGTTAAACATAGTTGTTCTCTCTTATGTTAGAACGAGGATGCTATTTCCTACCCAGTGATGCTTGAAGGGAGTTGGACAGCTAGAGTGTAAAGTTCGTTGACTACTTTTCTGTGGTGCTGTCTGAAGCCTGATGAGGCTGAGCCACTCTAAACAGGATCCAGGTCAACAATAGCCGGTCACATCACAAAAGGTGTGGCTTAATGGCTCAAATGCGGCATTTTGTCCCAGCTCCAGGCGGCAGGTTGTATGCAGATTGCCGATGTGCAACAAGAGGACGTTAGTCTATTCATTATCTTGCTTGGTGTTGAACCTGGTACCTTCAGCCCCCCCACCCCACCCTTACGTTGACTGTCCCTGTTGTAATTGCATTTGTATAGCGCCTAAACCCTCTTGATGTGTCGAGGAGCATCAGCTGAAGCCAGCACGGTAGGCCATGGGGTAGTGTTTGGATGAACGAATGTGTGTTGAATTGTGTTCATGTTTTGGGGTCCTGTGTGTCTAGAAGTGTGCTTTTCAGTGCTTGGCGGTGTGAAGGTGCGACGTGGGAGCAAGGAGGTGGCAGTAGCTGAATGCACTCTGTTGCACAGGCCCTGCACATGCACAATTCGTGGCTGCTTATCTCTAGAGGGATGCGCCTTCGGACGTATGCAGGATCTGTGTAATGTTAGTTGTGGAGGCGCAGGAGGTAGGGGAGAGTGCAGAAACGGATGCTGAGCTCTATTCTGTAGCCAGGGATTGTTGCTTTAGAGGCAGAGGCTGCAGGGACGGGCTAGATTTAAGTCTCCCAGGGTAGATGTTGTAGAGGGTGGTTTATTGCACTTTAATGGGAGAGCCATTCCTCCCTTTGTCCCCATGTTCTTAGTAAAAAGTTCGATTGGTTTTGGAGGGTTGTTGGTGAGTACACCATCGTCACGTGGTTTGCATAGAGGTAAGTGGCCATGTCATGAAGGTCTTCCTTGCTCACCCTGTGAGGATACAAAACCAGCCCGTGGTCTGAGAATGCTCCATCCAGTCTGGATAAATATTTATTCTGGAAAACCGAGTTGTCTATAATGCAGTGATTCGTCTGCACTCAACCCACTGCTTGTGAGTAATATTCAGTTCTCCCCTATTGTGTTTGAACTAGAGTGGCTCAGGGGTCATGCCCATCGCTGTGGGCACGTGGGGCATAAAAACCCCATAATACATGAGTGACCCCAAAGGGTGTGTGAGTTTTCTCTCTCTCTTCCATTCTAGGAGCTGCATGTTATCTCTCCACAGATCACAGCTTCACGTACTTTGCTTTCTGAGTCTCTTCCTGTGGTTGTCATGTACTGTCTGGCTCAGGCCAAGGGCACAGCTTGGCCAGTAAGATTGGGGTGCAATGAAGTTCTGATTTTCCGAACAATCTCACTGGCAATGCTTGTTAAAATAGACCATGAGAAGCAGGACACGAGGGGATGTAAGGAGCAGTGTGGAGAGGAAGGTGGGCTCTTAAGGGTACTTAAAACTAAATATTTTCAAACTAACCCTTCTTTAGGGCCTTCAAAACAGGCAAGACAGTGTAATGCTGCAGGGATGGGGACTTGTGTCACTTGCAGTCAAACTGCTAGTATTCCATGGTATAGAATCCGGTGATTCCAGTGGAGCTGCCTTTAGAGCACCTTTCCGTCGTTGTGAGGGCATGGGCAGTATTGAATGAAAGGCAGTGCAGAGCGGGGGGGTCTTTATCCGGGCACTCTTAATGGAACAAATGCAAACTGGTTTACTCCGTGACGGTTGGCATAAGACCTCCAGATCTGTACCTGGCGGAGCACCAGGGAAGTGGCATACACTCACCGGGTCAATCTCTTCATCCCCCCCAGGCTGGCGCTCCTAGCATTGGCTTCATCTGTCGCTGACCTACTTAATATTGGGTCCTTATCCCAGGCCTGGCAGGCATCCTGGTGCTAACTGCACCCTCTGGGAACGTTTGGCGTATGGTTTCCTCTGGGTACGTGCTGTGAGGATAGTTGCAGCAGCTTGGGCCAAGCTTCCCAGTGTTGCATTTGAGGGGTTGGATCACCTAATGCTCTAACTCCACTTTTATCAGGAGAGGAGTCCAACTAGGGTTCAGGGAGGCCTCTGACCACTCGAAAGGTACAGTGGCGGCTAGTCGCTCACCGAGATGTAAATCAGGCCGTCCTACCTTTGCAAGGGAATGAATACTTGTTCGTTCTTCAACACCCGCTGGGCTCTGTAGAACGGTGATACCCAAGGGAATCAAGATAATTATGCATCTTTGCCCTCTTTTCTCCCCTTCCCCCAATGCCATGCTCTCCGATGACATTTTTGCATATAGACACTCACAATAAAGGGAAGGAAATCTATTTAAAATAGCTTTTTGTTGTGGTGACGCTGACTTAAGAAGTACCTATTCCTGTAAATGAAGTGGAGTGAAACAGGTGATTGTGTGAGGTGTGAGGTAGACCATGTAGTGTATGGTGATACTTTTTAAAAGATGCATAGTCAGAGAAGCAGTTTGAGAACTGAATTTCCTCCTGGAGATGAGGCTTATCGCTAACGGCCTGAAACAAGTGAACCCAAATCCTGCGCTTGACCAAATCATGAAGTTTTATTCTCGAAGAGCAGCTGTATCTCGGGGCAGTGCAGGCACCTGGGTGACGTTCAAGGCCCCAAAGGGCATTTAAGCCATCAGTGGCATTGAGCACACTCCACCGTGCCCTGCAGACCAGGCCCTGGATACAAGCTTCTTTAGGAATAGCTTGGAGTGTCAACGCACCTGCTGCACAGCTCATTCTGTCCAGCAGGCAACTATAAAAATGTTAAGATAACTCAAATGATCTTTCTGCTGGAGAGGCAGCGGAGGCTGGTGGGTCATCCTAAAGTATCGTAGAAGCAGGGCTCGAGTCGGGGTACCACGCAGGTGGACGGTGTCCCCCCACTTATTTTACCGGGTGGACAGCGTCCCCCCGCCAAACAGCTGGACTTCACTCTTTGGCCTCACTGAGACGAGGAGCTCGGAGCTCGGAGCTCCCAGCACGCTGCTCATGCGCTGACTTCTCAGATGCAATTGGATCTAAGGGGTGAGCGAGGGGCGGCAATGAGCCTGATGGGGCAAGCCATCTTTTCTGACGTCACTTCCTGTTGTGACGTCACTTCCGGTGTCAGCGTCCCCCCACTTCTTTTTTTAGGACTTGTACCCTGCGTAGAAGGTTTATATGCCTGCTACAAAGAATGTGTAACATGTACATCACGGAACTGTTTTTTGTAGATAGCTCAGTGGGTTACTGCTTATGTCACAGATCCTTTTCTTACAGTTCATAAGTTACAATCCTAATATAGCGCATTGAGCTATGAACTCATCAGGGCTGTCTGGTAAAGGTTAGAAAGTTATGTATATTTTTTTAAGTCTTTCAGTATCCTAATGTTGATGGATTTTGTTTGGGTAGAAATACATTCTTAAGGCCATTCCTTGTATTACATTTTAAATCTTGTGTGTGTGCTTCAGCAGACCAAGCAGTTTTGAAATATCCTGCCTCCCAGTATGGCTGACGTGACTTCTACACCCTGTAGTCTTCATTGTTATGTATACACAGTTTGACACACTTCAGATCGTCTTTGTTATGTGTGTGGTAAGTGTTTGGACACCATGCACTTGTAGTGCTATAAATGGAATACATGTGAGAGGGGAGATGACGGGCTCTGTTTGAGGGTGGTAGTTATGGAATCTATGGGGTAGGCGATACGAGGGGGAGGGGCAACAAAGAGAGTCTCACCAGGCACAGCGCCAAAGCCGCCCCTGCCTGACCATGTCAAATGGCTTCTTTGCTTGCCCCTAATCTTTGAAAATCAGGTCAACACACAGGGAGCTGGCTATTATTTCTTCTACTTCCCTTCACACCAGCTGTAAAGTTAAGGAGAGGAGTTGGCCCAACGGCTAGGGCGGTGGACCTTGAATCTGGGGAAGAGGGTTCGAGTCTCGGCAGTGACGCTGAACATCCTGTGATTCTGGGCAAATCACTCAATCACCCTGCGCCTCACAAAAATGAATGTGTCCTCATGTGACGCACCTGGTGCTAGGTAAAGCGCTCTGATTCCTTTGGGTCAACTTCGCGCTATATAAAACTCTGTAAAAAAACAAATAATTGGGGGCTCTTCACTTTGGACTGCCAAGTGCATTGAAGGTTCAAATGAAGCCTTCTTGAACCCCTTTCTGTTGTCTGTCTAATAATGACCGAGTCCTGTTTCTACTACTTTCCAAATCCTTGGGGAGTCTACACCCACAACCAAGAATGTCATATTCAAAAGAGGTTTCCTCTGACTGCATTAGTGAACACAAGTGGAGAGCAACTGCACTCCCGCCCCCCCAGTCAGGATATTTGCTGATTGTCAAAGTGAGACCCTTCTAGCAGTGATCTGACCTCACCTTCACTTCACAGGTGTCCTTCTTGTGTATATGTGGCATATGGCCGCGCTTGGGTCTGTTGCACCAATCTTTGCATCAACATTGTGAGGACAGTGGTCCTACTGCCCGACATTTGCCTACAAAGGGCCCGAGTCAGTCAGTCAGTCAAAGCACGCTTTATTCGATTTTAGAAAAACCATAAAAAGCACATACAATACATATACATTAAAATCGCATTTCATATTTTATACAAAAGCAGGACAAGCCAATATTTGACTATGCTACATCGTGACTGGCACATAAAATTAAAAATCTGTTTAAAAGATACCTTATTTACAATAAAATGTTCAGTGGTACACGTTTATTCCTAGTACGAAACGCTTCTGCTAGGAAACTGGCGACACTAAAGGTAATGTAAATATTGCCCAACATCTGGAGGTAGATTAATGCAGGTCTAACTTGACTAAAGCCCGCCTCCCTCAACACAGGTAACAGATGTTTTTTCCTAGCGGCAGTATAAAACCCACAAAACATCATAAAATGCATGGTATATTGCTCTTAAAAATTATCGCATTCACAAGGGGGGGCATTTTCTGAGTGGTCCCAAGATGGATAACAGCCTAAGGAGAATTGAATCAAATTAAACCTGAATCTCGCTAATAAAAGTCTATGAAGGGGTCTTGTGACAAAATTCAGGTATGGTTCCAGGGTGGGGGAAATGATTAACATAGAGTGTGCTCTTACAGATGGTTTCATTATTTCCTTCTCCTCTCTATTGAGGCGGACCCTCTCAATAAAATGGACCTTGATCCACTTTACGTCCTCTCTCCTGATATTACAAGGAGATAAAAAAAGGTCCGGTCTACCTAAAGCTGAAAATGTGTTTTTTAAGTACTTCAGCCGAGGGCCCGAGTCATAAAAGTAATTTGAGACAAAATCCTTCCTTTACTACTGCTAAATGCCTTTTGTGAATGGCGAAAGTCGTAAAGTCAGGATTTTGTCTCAGATTACTTTAGTGAATCGGGCACAAAGTGGTTAATTTTTCTGCAATCGAAGCATGAGATCTACCATAATTACCCACAAGCACCTGCTCTGTGTACGGTCTATGCTGCATGACTGGGTTGATGGACCCCAAAAGCCTGGACTGACATTCAGCAGTAGAGTGTCAGACTTTAAATCTGTATTCACCCCTGGAACTCTTTCTATGGCTTTTCAAGGGCGCTTGCTGGTTCCTTTGACTATTTCCAGTTTCTGCTGGTCCTGGCTTCTCTATTGCATGATTGCCAAATAGCCACAGTTGTCTTCATGCCTCTTTCCCGGATTTAAACTTTTCTTAATACTTGAAGTTCTGGAGGCATGCAAGGTCTTCAAATGTGTACATTGTGAGCAATGCCAGTCAGTTGTAATAGTCCATGATGAGTCTCACCCCCTGCTTCAAACCCCGCTCCTCTTTTCAGGTGAAGGCTTTCAGAGGAGTGCCACTGGGTTCAACAAAGCCCCTTTCTCCAGAAGAGCTCTGCACTAAGGCTGGCTGGAATGTAAATGACACCAGTGCAATGTGGGTAATGTCGCACATGCTTGTTCGAAACTGCATCATTTTTTTTTTGCAAATATTTTGTTATTGCAGCAAAAACAGAGAAGCATACAGTATATTCAATCCTCTCCCCTTGGTACTCAGTTGAAGTGCCGCCCCCTCACCCCAGTATCACACAGCCATTCAGCTCACACCCCGGAGGTTGAGCGGCAATATCACGGGGGGAATAGAAACTGCGCTGGAGCATTCTGTATATGTCTATAGCCACCAAGCGGGTGGGGAATGGCAGGGCTGCTTTTTGGTCCTAACGTTCCCTCCTCCCTGTCCAAAGTCCAGTTAAACCAAGAGTCACTTTTCACCCACCTTGAACAAACCCCCCCCTGCCCCGCAACAACCCCATCCCCACCTACCCCTCCACCCTCGTCCAGGACCACCCCTATCCGCCCTCCCGCCCCCGCCCAGGCCCCCCACCCCCCCAGGCGTGCCAGAGTATCACCTAATCAAGTTCTCAACCCCTCCAACAAGAACAGATCCGGAACATAGCACCAGGATTTATCAGCGACCATTCGTAATTCGAAACTGCATCATTATGCGACATCATGCAAGGGCTCACAGTTTACAGTAAATTTACAGCACGTTAAAATAACCTCACACTGAAATTCACCCGTGCTGCAGAAAATGGCACAAGGGTGCATTTTGAGCTAAAATATGGTGCTAAAAGTCAGTGTTGCTTTCGCTTTTGTGCAGTTGTCTGAAATTGTGCATAATTGCACAAAAACAAATTGAGTGGATTTTTCACATCCCTATGGAGGATTCTGTTCCTTGGGTGAGTTAGTGTTCAGTAACTGAGGGGAAAGCAGCCTGCTACACTGCAGGAGAATCCTCAACTTGCAACTCTAGTTCCCAGCCTGCTGAAACCTGTGCTCTTTTATAACCTGCAGTTGTCTATGGAGTTGTCTTCCAGATCTTAGTCGAGCAGAAGAACACGCGTGGCTTCTTGTGATGGGCCAAGTCCAGTGCCTTTTTTTGCTGCCTATACGTAGGCCTGCGGCAGGACCCTTGCAGTGCACCAGGCTACCACAGGGATCTCTGGAGAAGAGTTGCTCTGACTGTTCCGTCCCATCCCCTATGCACGCATTGTGCTCCCAGACCCCCTCACAACATCCCATCGTAAGTCTACTTGCAGAAGAGTATGTGGTTCCATAATGCATTCCCCACTCCTGAGAAGAGCTTCTGAGCCACTGGGGTTCTCAGCCTGGAGTGAGTACTTTCTTAATCTTCATGTACTCTAGAATCCACAACCGTGCCAGGATTCTACTATTATCACTTCTGATGCCACCTCTGGCAAGATAAGGGGGGCTTCTCTCAGCTGGTGCAGCCCTGCAGGTACTCCATTTTAATGGACATCTAACTAAATACAGTAAGTTAGCTACACATTGAAACTGGTGCATCAGAGTTGGATATCCCCAGGATGTTTAGAACTAACTACATCTGCAAGATGGGATTTAGTTCAGTGCATAGATCAGCATCTCACTTTTGTTGTTGTCCTTGACAAATGATGCATGCTTTCAATATCGCCCCACTCTATGGTCCTTATGGGTTTTTTTGTGTTTTTTTGGGGGCATTTCAAATTCCAGGTACTTTGATGCCATGTATTTAATTTTGAGTATTTTTCCCCCCCAGTCGGGGCATGTTAATAAAGTAAAGTTGTATTTTATCATCCAGCCAGAATAAGTTTCCATTTGAACATTCGCTTTACTAAACATTTTATAAACCTTTACAGTCCAACTTTTATAACCGTCACACCAGGCAACATTTTCATACAGTCCTGGTTACTGCTTGGATGGCTTCAAGAACTGGCTCAGGTTTGTAGTTCAGCTATTAATGGTTGACATGATCCAAGTCAAGCCAGTCCCAGAAGATCCACTAGTTGGCTCACTTTGAGTGGAAAAAAAAGCCTAACACAACATACAAGTTCAGTAACAGCCCCCACCCCATTTGATCAACTAAACCTTTTGGAAAATTACATATCATGCAGCTATATGGATCAGAAACTTGCCTGTTAATTGTTTGTGGTGCACTATGTGTAAACTTGCCTCGGTGGGAAGTGACTTTGCACCAATAGGTCTTTTTAGGTCTCGCTGAGCCAGCGCATGCGCTGCTCGGAGATACATTTAGTAGGTGAGTTTCCAAAGTGCTACTGGCTGACTTAGCGCTTGCGTTCATGCGCGCAGGCCAGACATCTGTCTTTTATTAGTACCACTCGGCTGCACGTCTTTCGCTTTGATCGCGATCACTTTTGCTTTCACGGCCGCGCGACCGCTCTCTTCTTGTTTACATGACCTCCAGAGGCAGTTATCTATCGTCTCTCACACTGCTTGTGTGGTGTTCTCTTTTACAATTCTTTAAAAGATATCAGGTTTCACATGATGCTAGAAGGCTTCCAGTCTCTTACACACACTTTCTCGAATCGCGTCATTCTTAAGACCGAGCCCAAAACTAAGTGCTTTGATCTCTCAGGCAGACTCATAAGTGACTTGGTGTCAGGAGCAGTGCCTACAGGTCGACTCGACTGATCTCCCAGACGTGCATTGGTTCCTGACACAGAGCTTAGAAATAATTGTCCCCTATGATGCCTCGGTCTCCCCTATAGCAAGCACCTTTATGTACTTTGCTCGTGCTCCTTTGTATTCTTTTTTTCCTCTTTATTTTACTGGGTTACCCTAGAGCCCTGGAGCCTGTGCATTGTTTTAACATAGCGCAAACTTGGCCCAAGGGCATTAGGGAACTTTACACGAGCATCGGATTGTAATACAGTTTTAAGCGCTCGGCTTTAAAGGGACATAATCAGCCCATTGAGAGTAATTGCCAGCTTGCTCCTGGATGCAGAGTCGTTTGTGTTTCAGTGCTAGCCTTCCCTGCCTGCTAATGAGGCCGTGATGTCAGACAGTCGTTCTCCCTGTGCCGGGACAGTAGGGGTTTGCCGTGGCCAGAGCCTGCGTGTTTCATTTCGATGCAAATCAGCGCCCCTTGCTTGCAAATCAATAATCCCCGGGCTTGTTTAGCGAAACGCAAATCCCTCTTTTAAGCGGGTGCGCATGTGGCTGTTTGAAATTGTTGGCAACGCAGCAACAATCAAAACAGATTGCTTTAAGGGCGCTAATTATTCAAGAACGCTGATGCTCTTGGTAGTTGACCAAAAAGTTAGCATACTTTCCATCACGGGTTACTGCTTTATATTAAACGTGTGTTTCCTGTATTTCCGATGCATCTGCACAGCTGAGTTACGCAAGAAAAATAGCTCCAGCCCTACAGAGGGATTTTAGCGGTGTGTAAAACATCTGCAGCCCGTCAATGTTGCACTGTCCTGCTCGCGTCTGGCAGGCCATAACGATGGAGCGTATGTCTGCCATTCTTACAGACACTAAGAAGAGTTTTGACTTTATTTGGGCTCCTCTGGTTCAGTTCCTCTCTTCGGGACTTCCACTTTTCTCCTGCCCCACCCACACAAGGGCACTCCATCTCTTTCAAATTTGACGTCTCCAGACTTCATTGTCACCTCACAAACCCCCGCGAAATAACATAGGCACTCGCCATCCATTTGCTTATCCCGAGCCTTCCTTCCGATGATGTAAACTATTAGTATTCCTCTCACGCATGTTAATTGTTTTCATTTATCCCTTGTTTAGGATGTTTTGGTGCTATTGTTTTAATGGGCAACTGACATGTTTGAATGTTCTATACCGGGCAGATGATGTTGCATTTATTTACTGTTATGCAATTGTTCCCTATATTACTAGGTACTGAGAGCGACTCGCTATGAATCTGAACCTTTCATTAGCTCCATGTAGGTACAGAGGGTCCTCATCCATTGTAACATTGTCAAACTGCTTACTTGTCCTTTAAAAACTCAATAAAGAAAGTTTGAGGAAAAGTAATTTCACACAGAATGAAAGGAAATTGAGAAAATCTATTTATAGCCCCAGGCATTCAGCATCCCAAAAAACAAATAAGCATTGCCCCGTCAAAAAAACGTAATCCTACAAGGGCCTCTACTCCTAACTTCAGGCCACCCAACAACAAACAAACAAAAAGAAACAAGCATTGGAATATCCAATAGCTCTCGCCTTTGGGACCTTATAAGTGTTTAGTTATGCAGCACAATATCCTTGGTGCAACAACAACATCAACTGTTGCTGGCTAAACACTTATAAGGTCCCAAAGGCGAGATCTATTGGCTATGCCAATGTTTGTTTGTTGTTGTCCTACTCCCTATTTTTGTCTCTTCTGCTAAGCACGAAAACTTGCTGTTTACCCAATTCACTAACATCTAAATGTTGCCATATCTATTTTGTCATTTGCCTGTTTCCGACTCTTTTGCCTATCTCCGGATCACTCACCTTTGCCCTCTGCCCCGCCCGTCTTTCTTCACTGGTTGGCAGTTACTTGTCCTTTCTCGACAATCCTGTGGTTTAGTTTTCTGCCACTTAACTGCATATTTAATTTGCCTAATATTGTACCTTTTTATTCTCATTGCCTCTTTTCCACTTCGCTTCCTGTTCTCTGCCTCCGTAACCCTGCCCCTTTCACCCTTACATATGATAATTTTTCAATGCATTGTCACCTATCTGCCTTTATCTCCTCTGCTTTCTCATTTACTATGTTTCCATCTCTTCAGTTTTCTCCATCACCTTTTCTCTTACTAACCTCCTCCCTTCCCAGACTTCCTACTTGACACATTCTGTGGCGTGCACATCATGCACACACTTGACACGTTCTGTAGCGTGCGCATCATGCACACACTTGACACGTTCTGTAGCGTGCACACCATGCACACACTTGACACGTTCTGTAGTGTGCACATCATGCACACACTTGACACGTTCTGTAGCGTGCACACCAATGTGCACACCATGCACACACTTGACAAGTTCTGTAGCGTACACGACCTGTAGCGTGCACACCATGCACACACTTGACACGTTCTGTAGCGTGCACATCAATTTAGTGCACTCCGATCAGTCGGGCTTTATGCCCCACAGGAACACGGCTCTGAATTTACGTAGACTACATGGTGTTCTGGCTAGGGCCCGGACATTGCAGGAACCAGCTATAATCGGGTCGCTTGACGCAACAATGGCATTTGATACGATTGAATGGCCTTATTTATGAGCGGTTTTGGCTAAGTTTGGGTTTGAACCAGGGTTCATTGCCTGTATACTTTTGCTTTACTTCGCCCAAGTGGTGGTAAATAACAGAGTCTCGAGTTCCTTCATACTGGGGCGAGGTACCCGACAGGGCTGCCCGCTATCCCCCCTTCTATTTTCTCTGGCGGTGGAGCCCCTTGCGGCTTGGATACGTTGGGAGCCTTCAATCAGGGGTCTGCGTTGGTCCCATGATTGGGAGGACCTCATATCTTTATATGCTGACGATAGTTTGCTTTACTTGGCCTCACCGCGAAAATCACTTATGGTGGTTTTTGATGTCTTGGCATCCTTTGGGAGGAATTCGGGGCTATCAATCAACTGGAAGAACTCGGTCCTGTTTGTATTAAGGGAGGACCCCCAAGTACCTCCTAGATACTGTCCCGTTCGGGTTAATGCAGAGGGGTTTAAGTGCCTTGGGATCTTCGTGTCCTTGGAACCCTCAATTAGATATTCCCGAAATCTTCTTCTCCCTCTTCATCGGCTTCGGAGTGATGTTTCCAACTGGAAGAAGCTTCCTCTCTCACTGCTGGGTAGGGCTGCCCTCTTTAAAATTATGTCTCTCCCGCATTTTATTTACGCTCTGCAAAATACCTTAGATGTAGTTCCCTCGAGTTATTTCCGTAAAATTGAAAGCTTACAGCGGGACTTGTTGTGGGAGGGCAGACCTCGTATTGCCTTAGACAAGCTGACTCTTTCTTGGTATGACGGAGGCATTTCCCTCCCGGATATCAAGAGATATTATTGGGCGGCCCACCTTGCAGCAATTATTCACTGCACCTATGGCCGAGTCGATGACCGAGGCTACGCCATGGATTTTTCCGGGCGGTAATTACAATAGGGCCCTATACTCTCGTCCCAACAGGGTGCTGTTAACAGGTCCCACTAAACATTCTACACATATCTGGCATGTGACCACGGGATCCACCCCACTATGGGATTCCGAACAACTTGGTAAGCTGTGGAAGTCGAAAGGATCTGACAGGTGGGAACTCATTGGCATCTCCACGATTGGAGATATCTGGGGGAAGGGGAAGATCAATTCATTTGAAGAATTGCAAAGGGAATATAAACTCGCACAATCAGAGTACTTTCGATATTCACAGGTTCGACATTCCCTCCGCTCGGCGTTGCCCGGTGAGACGGAACCTTCGGAGGCTTCCCATTTGGAAGATAGAATATTAGATGGACACCTTCCTGACAAGACAATTTCTTTAACATATAGAAAGCTGATTAATCATAGGACTGACTCCCTTAAGCATTAAGAGATACATGGGTGCAGGACGGCATTGAGCTGAATGAGGAAGACTGGCAGATAGCTGTGTCCTCACCTAGGGAGGCGGCAATCCCAGCTCGCCTCCGACTGGTGCATCTTGAAATCTTGCATAGAATTTACCTTACAGGACCCAGATTGGTATGCATGGGGCTTTCAGATTCGGGACTGTGTAAAAGGAAATGTGGTCAAGTCCGTACTTTTATGCATATTGTTGGAAATGGGATCCCCGGCCGGCCAGGGCTTTCGCCAAAGTCAGTCAGAGACCACCACTCCCAAGTCAGGGCAAGGGAGTTACACGCCAAGACAACCCCTACTCACCCTCTAGGTAACGTGGCGCGAGCAGCAAGGCTAAACTTGGAGGCGATGTAGGCTAAGTATTTGCGCACGCACCCCAGCAACAACAACCAAAGGCCCACCACAAAGGAAACTCCACACAAGGTTATATAAAAATAGCCTTTATATTACACCAAAACACATTAGATAAAACACACACTTTACAATGTGCCAGAGGCACGGGCAGAATTTACAGGGGATATTTACAAGACAGGGCCACCTGGACCACTGTCAGGAATCAGAAGTAGCACTTTCAGAAATAGCACTTAGAAGGTAAAATCACTGTAGCACACAATAAAAATAGAGCACACAACCAGTCACTACTGGTAACAGGACCTCACTAGCACCACCTGTACTAGGGAGAAAACAACCACCTATGTATTACAATACCTGTAGGGGTGTAAGAGGAAAACACATGATGCAATGCATGACATTCATTCAGAGGTGTAAAAACAATATCAATTGCGCCAATCTCACAAGTCACCACCTGTGACTGTCCATGTGTCCCAATGTCAGGGAGGGGGGCCTAAACGTGGCAGCTGCCCACGAAGTGCTGGGCAGCTGGAGATGAGGATGGGGCCAACGCTGGAGCCTCACAGGCTCTGCAGAAATAAATGTCCCCCTGAGCCCCTCTGGGCTCTAGCAAATGTCTGGTCCCTCTGAGCCTCTCTGGGCTCTGGATAAACAAATGGCCCCTGAGCCTCTCTGGGCTCTTAAACAACAATGGGGGCGCCTGAGCCCCTCGTGGGCTCTCAAAAATGCCCCCTTGAGCCTTTCAGGCTCAACACAAAATGCGCCGTCTCTAGAGCCTCTCCGGGCTCAGCAACACAGGTAAGGCCCCCATGAGCCTTTCACTAGGGCTCTCAGTAACAGGGGCCGCCCCTCTGGGGCAGGGGGGGTCCCTCACGGGGACCCGCGAACACGTGGGGCGCCTTTGGTGGGAGTCCCCCCCTCTGGGGGACTCGAGAACACTGGCCCGTCGTTGGAGTCCCAAAACTGGGGACTCAAGATTCACTTTGGCCCCGGAGCCTCTCAGGGCTCACAACAAGGACCGTCTGGCTGGAGGGGAGAGGGCGGGCACCGACAGCGTGTCCCGACGCCCTCCTCCCTTCACTTGTTCTCCCGGCCCCACTCACCGGTACTTGGAGCGAGGACTCCTCTCTCCGGCTGCTTCCAAAGCCGGCTCCTCTGGCTTCTTCCGGTGCGGGGCTCTCTTCTCCTCACGGGAGCCCCGTGAGCAGCGCCACCCTTTCTCCCCTTCTCACGCTGCGGCGCCGGGGCCGGGACTTCCGGTCCTTCTCCCGGTCAGGCCGCGTAGGGATTGGCCGGCCGGCCCTTCACTTCCGGGTCACCGCGGGCAGCGCGGCGGCCCGATTCAGGCAGGCAGGCGGGGTGTAAGCAGACGATGACTCAACCGAGGGGTTGGCTCCCTCGAGTTGATCAACAACGGGGCAATCAATGCCGGGTGGGCACCGGCCGAAGCAATCAAGGCGGCGCCAGAGCAAATCCAAAGCGCTCCAAGCGCTATATGTGGGAAATAAAGCGCTCCCTGCGCTAGGATACCATTAAAGCGCTCAGAGGCGCTTGTGGGGGGCAAAATACAGCGCTCCCAGCGCTGGGACAAAATCAAGCGCTCCCAAGCGCTAGAGTACCAAAATAGAGCGCTCCCAGGCGCTATAAGTAAAACAAAGGTCCAGCAGAGTCCTTCAGCAAGGCAGGGGGCAAGGCTGGGCCCAGAGCCAGCTCACTGGGTCTCCAGGCAGGGAGACACCCCAAGTGGCGGTCCTCTGGCCCAGCGGCAGCAGCAACAGCCCCCCTCAGGATCCTGGCAGAGAACAAGAACAATTTCAGTGGGGACACAGCCCCATTTTTATACAGTGCATTCCTTTGTTCAAGGGTGCAGAGTGGGGGCGGAACCAGTCGCAGCTGGTTCTTGAGTACTCTGTTTACCTCAACCACCCTCTCTATTCACTGGCAGGGCTTGGGTCATTAGACACACCACAGGGGGGCGGAGCCAGCATTGTGTGGGGAAAACCCAGCCCATCCAGGACACAGGTACACTCCTCCCACACATTACTCATGCAGATCTCCCACTCACCACCGGGCAGACCCATCCAGACTTCCTGGAGCCTGGCATGCCAGCCAGCTCCAGCCAATCACACGCCAGCACCCTCACAGCACACGTACAGCCATGTCTAGAAATGGCGCTTCTCTACTAGACACATACATGCTGCATACACCGTTGCGCAGCATTCACTCTCACGAGTTCACACATACCAGACTCAAGCCTGTACACCCCACGCATCAGGAACTACCAGGGACACATACATTCCCCATGCATTCCTATGGGCGGGCAGGCCTAGCTCAGCACATGCACTCAGAGTGCGCACGCACTTTCCACTGGGACACAGTGAAAGTGCGCAGAATCCCAAAAATCACCATTGCCAGGTCACCATTTCACGCAAAAAGTCTAGGGGTGAACCTGCCCTAAGGGCCAAAGTCCAACATAACCCCCTTCCAGCCAAAACGCAGGGGAGACCAATCACCACCGTGATGGACTTCCCTGCTTGGGGCGATAGAACACGGACGCAGGCCCGCAACTGCAGGGACACCCTCCTGTTCTACGCCACGGTGAACCCATGGGATTCCTTCTAGAACCACTATCCGGACCAACTGGGCTACCCCACTGGTACTCCCGAGCTGTCCGCGGCCAGGACCAGGCCCTGGGCCACCCAGGTGCCACTGATCCATGCCAATTCGCAGAGCGGGGGGTAGTAACCCCTGGCACATAGGAGCCATTCTCCACTCTTCCTGTCTGCAAGACAGGACTAGACTGCCACTGGTTCTCCAGCCTAAGGCCTACAACCTCAGGCGGACCAGGAGTCTCAGGGAAGGCTCTCCTCCCCTTACCTCTTCTTCTAGGGTTCCTCCTCCCTCTGCGAGGGGTACCCCTAGAACGCCATTCCAACCCAGGACTTATCCACTCAGGTTGCACCGGGGTAAGAGGTGGGCTCTCCCACCCTCTGCACCCCCTTCCAGAGGTCTGCCCTCTCCCACCTGGAGAAGTTCCTCTGGAAGAAGAACCGGTCAGGACACTGGTTACAGTCGTCCTACCCTTCAGGTCAGGCTGATCCTGAACCTGGCCTTCCAACCTCTGGTCTACAACCTTCGGTGGAACAATTGCCTGGCACTCCAGGACTTCTGGGGACTTACACTCCATCCCCCTGAGGCTAACAAATGAGACATATGTTGTGTGACTGTCTGTCTGGCGCAGATCTCCCGTCCCCTGTCCACCTGACAGTGCGTGACGATCCCCCAGACCAGAAGTGGTGTTACCATGGTCACTACACGGGAACCTAGCCCAACTGGGTAGTCCCTGACCCACTGGTCCTTCCACTGGGGAACTCCCCCAATCACTCCTCACTCTGGACTCCTGTACCCTCCCTACCGGAGCGGTACTGCCAGACTCTAGAACCATAGGAGCTCTGGTTACAGACGCTCCAGGTCCTCTACTCACTAGGAGATCTTCCTCAAGTGGACTAACAGGACAGCCTAGGTCCCCAACCTGGTGTTCCCTACAGAAACCATCCAAGTCCTGAGGCAGGGCTTCGGGCGTCCGGGGAACCTCGGTCTCCCCCTCACTCCTGCTCCACTGAGCCAGGCAGTGAGCCCCTATACCCTCCTCGCTATCCTGGGACCTAGCTGGGCTACACTGAGCCTCTTCCACCACGCTGGGCTGGAAGATACCTGAACCACTACTTTTGGAGTCACTCCCTAATGACCCTAGAGAACCTTTATCACTCTCCCAGCGCTCTGCTTCCTCAGCAAGCGCCCAAGGATTAAGGGATTCAGACTTCAACAGGTGCTGGCGCAACTCTGGACAAACAACACTGAGCAACTGCTCCTTGAGAAACATATTCAGTACTCCGTCTTTCTCATCATCCGAGCTAGCCGCCAGCCAATCCCACATTGCATCAGAACAGTCGTCCACAAAAAAACCCCACTTCTGTTGAGGCGGTTTCCTACTGCCCCTGAACTTTAACCTTAACTCCTCCTCTTGGGAACAAGGGACCATACGTTGGGCACGGGGTAGGGGACTTTCTGCACTGAAGTCTAAATAGCTGCCACCACTGGACTCAGCCCTCCCTGGGGAATCCAGAAAATTAAAACTGCGCGCAGGGGATAGTCTATCCTCCAGAGCTACTTTGCCTCTGGTGGAGGCCCTCTCAGCCTCCTCTATCCTTTCCTGCGCTAAGACCATCTCGGTCTCTAGCTGTTGCTTCCTAAGCTCCAGCTGCGCCATAGCCTGGGCATGCTCCAACCTGAGCCTCTCTAAAGCCAGCTGGTGCTCCCTTTCTCTCCTCCTATCTTCCAGCTCCTCTGGGGACAGGGAAAGGGATGAGGCGCTGCCTCCTACGCTGGACCCAGCAAGGGACTCCCTATCTATGGGGTCCTCACTCTCTACTGGCATCCAGGTGCTGTTATCTTCTTCCTCCTCTTCTGAATCTTCAGGGTTCCCCACAGACCCACCACCCTCCTGGTGTGGAGCCCGGGCCCTTTCCTCACTGCGCTCAAGATCCCATTGATCCTCTTGCCATTTGACCATGCATCTCCTAAGTGCATACCAGCCTGACTGATCCGCCCCTATGCCTCTCTCTTCACAGAACTTTCTCAGCTCCCACATACCGTATGTGGCTAGATCATTGAAATCAAAAACCAGCTCCATTCTGGCGGACGTTCTAGAGAAGAGATCACACAGGGAACCTAGGGGTCTGAGCTAACACAGGAGTACACAATTCACAAAGGTATCAGCAAGCTCTCTACCCCAGAGAACTCACACTCACTTGCCTAGTGCCACACACCATTCATCCACACACAACCCTCCCCTCGGACTGGTAAGGCAGTTTCTACCACCCCTGATTCCTCAACCTGACCACAAGTGACACAGGTACCGACTCTGGGCGCAGGGAGGGGGACAAATGTACTGACACAATTACACAATGGATACCTTCAGGAGAAGAAAATATGAAACTTCCAAAAAAAAACAATCCCCTAAAATGTGGTCATCTAAAATGCAGAGTTTTGTGGTGCAGCCAGCTGCTACCAAGGTACAACGCAAACACAAATCCTTATCCCGCCGCTTGCCGCCAATGTTGGAAATGGGATCCCCGGCCGGCCAGGGCTTTCGCCAAAGTCAGTCAGAGACCACCACTCCCAAGTCAGGGCAAGGGAGTTACACGCCAAGACAACCCCTACTCACCCTCTAGGTAACGTGGCGCGAGCAGCAAGGCTAAACTTGGAGGCGATGTAGGCTAAGTATTTGCGCACGCACCCCAGCAACAACAACCAAAGGCCCACCACAAAGGAAACTCCACACAAGGTTATATAAAAATAGCCTTTATATTACACCAAAACACATTAGATAAAACACACACTTTACAATGTGCCAGAGGCACGGGCAGAATTTACAGGGGATATTTACAAGACAGGGCCACCTGGACCACTGTCAGGAATCAGAAGTAGCACTTTCAGAAATAGCACTTAGAAGGTAAAATCACTGTAGCACACAATAAAAATAGAGCACACAACCAGTCACTACTGGTAACAGGACCTCACTAGCACCACCTGTACTAGGGAGAAAACAACCACCTATGTATTACAATACCTGTAGGGGTGTAAGAGGAAAACACATGATGCAATGCATGACATTCATTCAGAGGTGTAAAAACAATATCAATTGCGCCAATCTCACAAGTCACCACCTGTGACTGTCCATGTGTCCCAATGTCAGGGAGGGGGGCCTAAACGTGGCAGCTGCCCACGAAGTGCTGGGCAGCTGGAGATGAGGATGGGGCCAACGCTGGAGCCTCACAGGCTCTGCAGAAATAAATGTCCCCCTGAGCCCCTCTGGGCTCTAGCAAATGTCTGGTCCCTCTGAGCCTCTCTGGGCTCTGGATAAACAAATGGCCCCTGAGCCTCTCTGGGCTCTTAAACAACAATGGGGGCGCCTGAGCCCCTCGTGGGCTCTCAAAAATGCCCCCTTGAGCCTTTCAGGCTCAACACAAAATGCGCCGTCTCTAGAGCCTCTCCGGGCTCAGCAACACAGGTAAGGCCCCCATGAGCCTTTCACTAGGGCTCTCAGTAACAGGGGCCGCCCCTCTGGGGCAGGGGGGGTCCCTCACGGGGACCCGCGAACACGTGGGGCGCCTTTGGTGGGAGTCCCCCCCTCTGGGGGACTCGAGAACACTGGCCCGTCGTTGGAGTCCCAAAACTGGGGACTCAAGATTCACTTTGGCCCCGGAGCCTCTCAGGGCTCACAACAAGGACCGTCTGGCTGGAGGGGAGAGGGCGGGCACCGACAGCGTGTCCCGACGCCCTCCTCCCTTCACTTGTTCTCCCGGCCCCACTCACCGGTACTTGGAGCGAGGACTCCTCTCTCCGGCTGCTTCCAAAGCCGGCTCCTCTGGCTTCTTCCGGTGCGGGGCTCTCTTCTCCTCACGGGAGCCCCGTGAGCAGCGCCACCCTTTCTCCCCTTCTCACGCTGCGGCGCCGGGGCCGGGACTTCCGGTCCTTCTCCCGGTCAGGCCGCGTAGGGATTGGCCGGCCGGCCCTTCACTTCCGGGTCACCGCGGGCAGCGCGGCGGCCCGATTCAGGCAGGCAGGCGGGGTGTAAGCAGACGATGACTCAACCGAGGGGTTGGCTCCCTCGAGTTGATCAACAACGGGGCAATCAATGCCGGGTGGGCACCGGCCGAAGCAATCAAGGCGGCGCCAGAGCAAATCCAAAGCGCTCCAAGCGCTATATGTGGGAAATAAAGCGCTCCCTGCGCTAGGATACCATTAAAGCGCTCAGAGGCGCTTGTGGGGGGCAAAATACAGCGCTCCCAGCGCTGGGACAAAATCAAGCGCTCCCAAGCGCTAGAGTACCAAAATAGAGCGCTCCCAGGCGCTATAAGTAAAACAAAGGTCCAGCAGAGTCCTTCAGCAAGGCAGGGGGCAAGGCTGGGCCCAGAGCCAGCTCACTGGGTCTCCAGGCAGGGAGACACCCCAAGTGGCGGTCCTCTGGCCCAGCGGCAGCAGCAACAGCCCCCCTCAGGATCCTGGCAGAGAACAAGAACAATTTCAGTGGGGACACAGCCCCATTTTTATACAGTGCATTCCTTTGTTCAAGGGTGCAGAGTGGGGGCGGAACCAGTCGCAGCTGGTTCTTGAGTACTCTGTTTACCTCAACCACCCTCTCTATTCACTGGCAGGGCTTGGGTCATTAGACACACCACAGGGGGGCGGAGCCAGCATTGTGTGGGGAAAACCCAGCCCATCCAGGACACAGGTACACTCCTCCCACACATTACTCATGCAGATCTCCCACTCACCACCGGGCAGACCCATCCAGACTTCCTGGAGCCTGGCATGCCAGCCAGCTCCAGCCAATCACACGCCAGCACCCTCACAGCACACGTACAGCCATGTCTAGAAATGGCGCTTCTCTACTAGACACATACATGCTGCATACACCGTTGCGCAGCATTCACTCTCACGAGTTCACACATACCAGACTCAAGCCTGTACACCCCACGCATCAGGAACTACCAGGGACACATACATTCCCCATGCATTCCTATGGGCGGGCAGGCCTAGCTCAGCACATGCACTCAGAGTGCGCACGCACTTTCCACTGGGACACAGTGAAAGTGCGCAGAATCCCAAAAATCACCATTGCCAGGTCACCATTTCACGCAAAAAGTCTAGGGGTGAACCTGCCCTAAGGGCCAAAGTCCAACACATATCATCTGTGAGTGCAAACATGTTGCCGCCTATTGGAGTAGCATTCATAACATCATACATGGAGTACTTGGACTGTTCCTATCTCCAGAGGCCAGGAGATGTATGCTTAATGTATGGGAGCCCACTGATTTAAACACTTCACAGACGCAATGGGTCACTCTATGTTATATGATCGCCAAGTGAAATATTGCCCAGCTGTGGGGAGCGGAGCAGCCACCTTCCCTGGAGGGGTGGGAGAGAGATTTAGATTGGTCTATGTTTAGAGAAAAAACTACGTACCTAGCTAGGGGACGCTCCCGGAAGTGGACATTGGTGTGGGGGCCTTGGAACCGCAATAGGGGAGAAATTTGTACACCACCAAGAGCCGCTGTCCTGGAAGAATCCCCTCCCCGTGAAGTTCCAATGTAATTGCGAGTATTGTTTTACCTGTATCCCACGATGTATGCTCAGCTGCCATAATTGACCCTCTGTAATGTATATTTTTGCTGATGTTTGTTTCAATAAAAAGAAATATAACAAAAAGCTCAACCAAAACACCGTAAAACACAAAAAAAAAACGGACGCCTAAAATTCCCTAATTAAAAATTAAAAGTATATTAGCAGCACTTGTCCGTGATAGTAGCAGTTCAGGAGAGATGCTGGCAACTGGGGACAGTTGCAAAGCTTGCATCTGTGCTGCATTATGCCTTCAGTTTTGGGCCAGACCAAGCTTCAACAACTAGACCGCAATTTAAAATGGCTGACTTCTAAGTATCCTCTGGTTATGATAGATGGGTTTATCCTCGCTGTCACTCAGCCGTCCTGTCAGTAACCTCTTGTCATGTTAGATGGGTTTATCCTTGCTGTCACTCAGCCGTCCTATCAGTAACCTCTTGTCATGTTAGATGGGTTTAGCCTATCTGTCATTCAGCTGTCCTGGCAGTAACCTCTGGTTATGATGGATTGGTTTATCCTTTCTGTCACTCAGCCATTCTGTCCGTAACCTCTGGTAATGTTAGATGAGTTTATCCCTGCTGCCACTTATCCGTCCTTTCAGAAAACTCTGGTCATGTTAGATGGGTTTATCCTCGCTGTCACTCTGCCGTCCTTTAAGTAACCTCTGGTCATAATAAATGGATTTCTCCTTGCTGTCACTCAGCCGTCCTTTAAGTAACCTCTGGTCATGATAGATGGATTTCTCCTTGCTGTCATTCAGTGGTCCTTTCAATAAACTCTGGAAATGTTAGATGAGTTACTTTGCTGTCACATCCACGGTGAATACTATTCTGTCTTTTGGAGGATCTTCACTAACTCACGTCTATTTTCTGATGTTTCTGAAAATCTTCATTAATATTTTCAATGATTTAAACTTATAAAAGTGATCATAATTTCAAAAAAATCTCTTAGACTTTGTCTTAATGCTCTAGTACTATTCCATTGGTAGCTTCCTTTGACGTTATGTGATTGGGCGGACAAGGCTAATAGGGGTTTCAGAGACCTCCAAGTTTATTCCAAGGGCAAATATGTAGGCTGGAGAATCCACTCCTGGGCAGAGCACTGGTTATAGTGGGGAAAGTGGTTGTCAGACCTCGAGATCTGTGACCTTGAGGACAAGGTCTCCGTTCAGCATCAGCCCAGCTCTTTGATCTGGTTGTGCCCTTAAGGGGACTGAGGAAGGTGTCACAGTCCACAATCACTAGAGATATCTTCTTTTAAAAAAATGGGAAAATAGTTTCACTTACTGTGGTCTTGTCGAAGGTCATTGATAGTGGGATGCACAAGCACTTTGGGTCTTATATAAAGGCATTGATAGTGGGATGCAAGAGTGCTTTGGTGTCTTGTGTAAGGTCATTGATTGCGGGCTGCAAGAGCGATTATGTGTCTTTTTAACAAAGGGTCAGTGTTGGGAGGTAAATGGACCCTGCCCAAGCATTTCTGCAAAATTCTTGGCTCACATAGAAACAATGCTGTCTTTCATCATGAAAATATTTCTTAAGTTGCCTTCCCTTTCACATAATAACCTTTTACACATATTTGCGTGTGTGACAATGTTGGATTCGTTTCTTTGAAACCTCTTCGCTTACAGCGTCCACTTTGCTTAAGATTATCACGACTCCTTGAACACCAAGGCCCGACATACATTGTGCAAATGTTCTATTTTTCATTCACGGGCGACATAGCTATCTGTAGACCATAACAACGCTGTCTTGCACAGGACTCGCAAGGATGCTTTACATTATAAATAACCATCCGTTTCCTGGAGTTGTAAGAAGAGCGATTTGCCGTCATTGGCGATGCTTCGGCCCAGCAGCCTGCTGATATCCCTGCAATGGGTGTCCTGCTCGTGACCACGATGGAGACCTCCATTCTTTCCCTTCAGGTAACAAGGGTTGGATCATCCAGTACGTGGATTCTTGGCAGAACACACACACGCCCTTGACACTTAGGTTAGGGGACGCATACTTGGAGTACGCCAGATTTCTATATTGTTTTATATGCTTGCATGTATAAATTGTTTTAGCACGATGGTGGAACTTTTCATTCTGTTTAATGTCCTAATACTTCTAATAACTTTCATTTGCTTCTGTCTATTGATCATTGCAGCACATATACTCTACACAAGTATCACGTTGGTTCAATTAACATTGAAAACATCACACTGTGTATTTCTTATATATTTCTCTGAGAGGACGAGAGCATGAGTGACTGGGCAAAAGGATTCTTAATCTGTGCTTGGTCATGGTAGAGCCTCATTGCCAAGCATGTGTTATGCAGCATCTGAAGAGCTTTTAAGAGCTGACAAAACCAGATCATAGAGGGAATGTTATTTTCCAAAATCAGCTTCCAACGCCACACAATGTCACTCAGTACCAATTTAAGGATCTAGGTGACACAAGATTATCCCAGCAAAGACCTTCCCAATAGTGCCTAGATGTATGGTTTGCCAGTCTTGGCCATGGAGCTGACCACTGTTTGCAGACTAAAACAATGGAAGTCCCAGGTCAACTAATGGAAGTACGTCTGAGAGGCAGGAAATGTTCTAAACAAAAAAAGAAACCCACCAGTTGGAAGGAAACTTTATGTCCTTAATAGAAATCCATTCAGAGCAGGGCATTTTCACCTTTAAGAAAGATGATAAAATTCTTGATTTGTAACTGGTCCTTTAAAGAGCCACCACAAGCCGGCCTGGTAATGTTCATTTAGAGGGAACAACAGGCTCTTACCTTACTCCAACCGTGACTTTGCCATATAGTTTCCACTCTACGGTAGGAACTGCACGTTTGTGGATGGCATAACTGTTGGGATGGTGCCAGACTGATTCCAAGCACCCCCTCAGGATGTGTTGTCCTTTAGGCCAGCTAGTTCACAGTGCCACCCCAAGCCCCTCTAAACCTAGACGAGTAGCCATGCTAATGATGCCTGCCCATCACAAGTTCTTCCAGTTACCTGTTTTTATTCCCTCCCTGCCTGTCTGCGCTCTCGTCTGTCCAGACTCCTCTTTGAAGTAGGTCAACACGTTTGGCCCCAACATCTTTGAATTCTGCCAATGGTATCTCTGAGAGGTGGTTGTTAGGGAGCTGGTGGTTCCACTTTTAAACTGTTCTATATTTGAACCACGGTTTCACACTTTAGCTGTATGAATACGGAAAGTGATCAGTCTTTATTTTTATAAAACACTTAAGTGTAGAACTTAGGGAGCTGCATTAGAATGGATGCAACATTTTACCTTGACTTTACCAACTTTAGGTTGCACCAGCTAACATAAGAAGTCCATAAAGAAGTAAATATACAAATGTCTGTCCAATGTTGAAAAAAATCAGAGTTCTTTATTCTTCTTTACCATATTGACAATTGTACACCAAACAGCCAACACGTTTCGTTCTATATGAAGAACTTCATCAGGGCTGTAAAACAATATTTAAAACACATATGTAATACAATATAATGAAATGCATATTTTCATACATATAATTCATTGTATACAAACAATTAATAGCATAGCCTAAAAAACAGGAGAGCCTGACTTATCTCCAAGAGATTGACAATACTCTCATTCTTAACCTAAAAACCTCACAGATGATTATATTTGTTAGTTAACATCACTCACTTTTATTGCCTTCGTGTCTTTTACCATTAACCTAATTCCTACTTGTTGACGTTTCTCACAAGTGCTCCTTGTTAAGACCTTTAAAAAGTATACATTATTACCCATTGGTTGGACATAATTTCTCTCCAGAGTGAAAAGATTTGTACATTAAATCTGCATTTTTTTTTAGAAGAAGAGTCCGCATCAGAGCATTTTAGAAAGCAGAGTATTGGGACTCTATACAATCAGTCAGCAGATTTCACACTCATGTAGACAGTACATTGAAATGTAAATGTTGTAATTATTTTTTGGTTTGAATTAATTTTAGGCTATGGGACGATGAAAAATATAATTTTGGTCGTCATTAAAGAAGAGGAGGAGGAGGAGGAGAGCCATCCCACTACCTATACGAGGCCAGAGGAAACACAAAACGTCAGTTGTGCTCCAGGTAAGAAATGATGCTTTCCTACATAGAATCACGCGAAGGCTGACCACTCCAGCTGGGATTACAGTGACACATGCCTCCAGTAAGTGTCTACCTTTTCTCACTTCTGGTATTACGGGAAGACGTGCATCAACCGAGCACTTGGCCATCTACACTTCCGGGGTCGTATTATGGAAAGTGCCCCGGGGGCACAATGAACAGGGTTGCCCACTTTATGTGCCATTGGGGCACTTTGGTATTTCTGAAGGGGCCACAGCCGCTTGTGCTGTCCTTTTTGTAATACAGATAGTGCTTGCGCCAATATAGTGCCAATGCTTTCACCAGAGTGTGTTCTCTCATTTACATGGGGGCATGGCCCCATGCAAAGGAGGGAATCCCTTTGCATTCTCCCTTTGGAGATACAGGCGCACAGGCAAAGAAGCTGTCAGGAGGTGCGCTGACAGTGAGCCTCCTGATAGCAGGCCTCTGGGGGGGGAGATGGGTCCCTTGGACCCGTAGGGCCCCCAATGTTGTACATCTGTCACCTCCTGCACTGACTCCTCCCCCTTCACCCCAAACACAGCAGCACAGCAAGATCCAAACCCCCAGGACACTTGGTACACAAACACTCAGACAGATGAATCACCACTGCAAACAACTGGAGAGCAAACAGAGAACGAGCCAGGACAATGCAGACAGGAGCATCTTTCAAATCCACCTTGACACAAGTCCACCAAAGGAACTAGACCACCAAACGTGCTTCTCCGGTGGATCGCATCAATGCCAGCACCAACAGAAGCAGAGAAATGTTCACCGTTGTGAAGGATTTGACCTCACAGGCCGCTGCCTTCAACTCAATCATCCCTTCGCAGGACCTCTGCAACACTCTTTCAGTTTTTCAGCAACAAAATCACCACTATCTACAGCAACTTCAAACCTCAAATGGACCGGACAGACCTCTCCAAAGGCCTCCCGATCTTATCCAAATAACTTATGGTCGCCATCACCTCGTAAGAACTGCTCCCACCGTGAAGTCAATCAACTCAGGAGCCCCATCAGAACCCTGCCCCCACCACACCATCTCCAGAGGATTGCATTCCATCAGCACCATGCTCACACTCATTCTGAATGCTTCCTCCTCTTTCACAACCTTCCCAGATGCTTGGAAATAGGCACTGGTTCTCCCATTGCTGATGGACCCCCCCCCCCTACTGCCCCGTCAATGCTTACCAACTGAAGACCAATCTCCCTGCTACTGTTCCCACCCAAGATCTTAGAGAAAATCATCAACAAACTCCTCACTGAATACCTCAACGACCACAAACTTCTCAACACCGCTCAGTCTGGTTTCAGACCCAACGACAGCACAGAAGCTGCCATCATCGTCGCCACAGATGACATCCGCATGACTCTGGATGGAGGAGAAATGGCGGCCTCATTCTCCTGGAACACTCTGCAGCATTTGGCACAGTCTCCTACCCCTTCCTCATCCAAAGCCTGCACAACATTAAAATCTAAGGACACACACTCTGATGGATCTGCTCTTTCCTGATTGGATGGACCCAGGCAATTAGCCTGATACCTCGGATGCAGGTGACCTCATCTGCGAAGTTCTGCAAGGATCCTCCCTGAGCCTGACCCTCTGCAACGCAGAAATGATCTCTCTAGTCAGCATCTTCCACTCTCCCAACATCCTCTCCTATGCCAACGACACACAGCTCAAGCCCTCCCCCACAGACCAGAATGCCTGAAATCACCCACGGGATGAAGACCAGTTGTCTAAAGCTGACAAGACTGAAAAATCATGATCTTTTAGAAGAGCACTTCACCATGGGGCTTTCCGTGGTGGCAATAGTTTTTGGACTGACACTCACCTCCACCATCCACACCAAGAACCTCTGGCTTGTCATCGATAGCAAACTCGACATGACAGCTCAAGTCAATGCCGTCACAACCTCATGCTTCGATACCCTGAAGATGCTGAAGATGATTTTTGAACGGCTCTCAATCAGCACCAGCAAGACCGTCATGCACACCCTGGTCACAAGCAAGCTGAACTACGAAAACATCCTCTATGCCAGGATCAACAAACAACTCACAGAGGCCTGCAGACTATCCAGAACTCTAAGGCCAGTTACGCTCAAGCTCCCATGCCTAACTCACATCATTCCTCACCTGAAGGACCCCCTCTCGTTTTCCATACACAAACGAACACAATTCAAACTCCTCACCCACACTTTCAAAGCATTACATCGCACTGGCCCAGCATGCCTCAACAATTACATCTGCTCAAAGAAACCTTCCAGACACCTCTGCTCGTCCGCACTCCTTGCTCAAATCCCACAGACACGAAAAACCATATCTGTCAGTCACACCTTCTCCTACTTCACTCGTAAAGTGTGGAAGGACCTGTCACTACACATAAGAACCTCCCCCTCACTTCTTGAATGCAACAGTAAGATGAAGACCTGACTTTTCGAGTAGTTCCACTAGTCCATAGGTTTGGTTAGACTAAAACCTGCTCAGGGCCAGAACAGTGCCGTCTACAAATCTGCATAACATGGCATACCACATGGCTGTCCAACATGCGTCCTTCATTTGACTAATGTGGGTCTGTCACATGACTGACATAAGTATGTCTCATGAGCGACAAGAGTCTGTTATCTATCTGACATTACCTGAGTGTCCAACATTTGTGTATCAAAGGAATCCTTGGTACTGTCTCTCATTGTAACATGCAAAACATTCCTGTAGCAGTACTGCCAACCACTGAGATGTAATATCACACATTGGTGCTCGTTTATGTAAACTATTTCCCTGTTTTTTTACATTTCTTTTCCTTCAGCAGCCTTCCAGTCAGAAGAAAGAAGTGTGAACAGGGGAGAGACCAGTACATCCACGGAGTGTAAGACGTTTACTGACAATTTCATCCTAAATCAACAACACGATCTCCAGACAACAGAAATACGCTTGACCAGCAGCGAGTGGGAGAAGGCATATAGGACTAAGATATTTTTTGCGGCACATCAGAGACCCGACAAAGGGCTGAGACCCTTTCCCTGCACAGACTGTGAAAAACGCTTTACTCTAAAGTCTGATCTCATAATTCACAGAAGAATACACACAGGAGAGAGGCCGTTTCAGTGCACTGACTGTGGGAAAAGCTTTACTAAAAAAGCAAATCTCCTAAATCATCAGAGAACACACACCAGAGTGAGGCCATTTCCCTGCACAGAATGTGGGAAGAGGTTTACTGCAAAGGGAGATCTTCTAAGACACCAACAGATACACACTGGAGTGAAGCCCTTCAAGTGCACGGAGTGTGAAAAGAGTTTTAGGTTGAGAACAGCTCTTACACAACACCAAAGAATACACACAGGAGTGCGGCCCTTTAGCTGCACCGAGTGTGCAAAATGTTTCACTGATAAATCTGCTCTATTAAGGCATCTAATAATCCACAAAGGGATTAGGCCCTTTCACTGCTCAAACTGTGAGAAATGTTTTATTGATAAGACCGCTCTTTTACAACACCAAATAATTCACACAGGAGTGAGACCTTTTAACTGCACCAAGTGTGATAAGAGTTTTACTTTGAAACCATCCCTCATACAACACCTACGAATACACAGAGGTGTAAGACCCTTCAAGTGCACTGTCTGTGAAAAGAGTTTCACTCTGAGCACAACTCTAATACAACACCAGAGAACACACACGGGAGAGAGCCCTTTTAATTGTACTGAGGGTGAGAAGAGTTTCACTGCAAAACAATCTCTTTCACGACATCTGAGACTACATGCGGAGAAGAAAGATGGAGTTGGTGTAACAGAGAGTGCAGCTCCTTAAGGGCATAGATCCTTTAACTATGCTGGCAACATCCCGTTTTCTGCTGACATTCATTGATCTTATGTTATGCACTGACGTACAGCATCGTTGTTGTCTCTTAATTCATTCGGAGACCGATCTTCTGACGTTTGACTTCTCCTTCAACAGAGTGAACTAAAATTTTGCAAGCATTACATGTAATTTTGTACTACCCTAGGTGATCTTTGAACTAACTGGCTCATAAGACATATTTTTTTTATCTGCTGTGTCTTACTAGAGAATAATTGCATTTAAATCAGTATTTCCCTGCCTCTTGCAGTGCAGGTAAAAAACATTTCTTTGTTCAGAATTCTTTTAAAGAATTACAAAATGGGCCCTTTGGCAGTTCCTGATAATCTTGTAATGGAAACAATCACACCTTGATTTAAATTGATATAATTAGCTAAGAAATTAATCAGTTTATAAAGTACATTTCAACCATGTATGTATAATGTATTGCAAATATAGAATGCACTGAAAATACTCTCTTCTTTTTTTATTTGTAATAGGACTTCCCTAGTATAATATATTTGTTAACATTACCAGTAAACATTGACACTTTTCCACTGGCCCAAATCCACAGTAAATGGATATACATTAGATTTCACTTTTGCCTTGAACCTGACATGCTGTAGAATATGTCATGTAAGTATCACAAGTACATTACTAATATCACACGTACATTATAAGTATCACACGCACATTACAAGTATACAAGTATTTCACATACATTACAAGTATTCAAGTATTTCACATACAAGTATTACACATACATATCAAGTATACAAATATTTAACCTACATTACAAGTATATAAGTACTTCAGCTACATTACAAGTATTACACGTATATTACAGGTATACAGGTACTACATGTATATTTGAAGTATACAAATATTACACGTACATTACAAGTATACAAGTATTTCACCTACGTTACAAGTATTTAAGTGTTACAAGTACATTACAAGTATTTCACGTACGTTACAAGTATTTAAGTGTTACAAGTTCATTACAAGTATAAAAGTATACTGTGTGCAGAAATCTATCTTATTGATGTAGGAGTCGCCGAGTGATCTTTCACATAGCAACGTCCTTGGCTACTGGTCTGCCTAAGGCACAAGCCACACTGTGCACGTAATCCACATTTTCCGGTCATCGAACACGGTTCCTATTAAAATATAGTGGTTGGATGAATCCCCATCACTTCGGAAGAAGAAACTGATAATGGAGGTCATTCAAGGGTATTATTCAAACAGCTGATTTACTGAAGGGAGCTGAGTTCTTGTCCTTCAGTTTGCTCAGAACGGGTGGAATGCACATGTCAGAATGTTGGCAGTGCAAAATATGGACTCCTGTTTTGCAAGAAATTCTTCTGGCATTAGTGAGTGGACATTAGTGAGAGTAAAATATGTTTCTATATTTGTAAAGATCTTCACATATGCCAGTATAAGGTGAGTAATAGCTAACCTGTTGCATTTCAAGAGGCAAATTGGTGGGATTGTGTACGTGTAGTGATTATTTATCTGATCAGCTTCATTGTCTGTTTCTGTAGTACACAAGGATAATATACCAGGGAGATTCTTAAAGCAGAACCCGTTTTTCAGGAAGATTTGGATGCCGGCACTGATAAAAACAGTAAAATTATGTTTTTTCGGGCTTGTTCCAGAGAGGCCTCACTATGGTGTTATAAACACGTACTTATGTCGATGCACACAAATAATATGAGAGGGACCAAAATATATCTTTGTGAACGATAATAGATAATATTCCAGAATTATTCCTCTTGATTCAGTCGTAATCAGTGCCTGCAAGTCTTTCATTGTGCAGCTGTTTTTCAGGGCAGCAGTTAATTTTTAAAACAATTGTTCTCTATTGCTGAAATGATCGCAATCGAACCGGTCATATAATGTTTCTGGCTAAACAGAAACATCCTGGAGATATACTCTTCGTTAACTACGACTATATCGTCTGAAGGACAAACCAAGATGAATCGGGTAAAGGCAGTAATTCTATGTGAGTGCAGAATGAATGTCATTACACTTTAACACTCTCAAGAACGCCTTCTTGCATTATAATAGTGAAGATGTGTCCTTTCCTCCATGTTCTCCATGTGCATATGGACAGATGCTCACTTAATTTACCACAGAGAGCAGGGCACTGATTTGACTGTGACACATATGGGGCTTACAAGTCATGTGCACTCTTTTGAGTCAAACAAGTTGGCTACTGTGGTGATTGATAGCCGGGTCTGGTGGCTAAATAGACAAATGCGTCCTCTGTAGGGGCCTGTGTTTGACCTTGTGGTCCTAGGTTCAAATCCCAGTGGGTCCACCCAGCCTTTACTCCTTCTGAGTTTGATAAAATGAGTACCATTGAATTGGGTAACAATAAACCTCTATTATTCAGTGCCAAGAGGCCCTTCATGGTGAACGCACACTTTACAAATACACGTTATGTTATTGCGGACCAGAAGAGTGACTGGGTTGATTCACAAAATCTGCTTGTGAGAAGCAGGCTAGTGATTTGATCGCAAGCTGAGCACAATAGTTTTGCTTCCCAGGTGACATGACTCAAACTGCGGCTCCAGGAGATGCGCAGGGAAATAATCCTGTTTCAGCAATGAAGGTGTTGAATGCCTCTGTACCAGCCGTACAAGTGGAACAGCAGACAAACTTCAGAAAATCCAAAGGTTAACCTAAGAATCAGAGCAATATAGACCACGGGGAGAACCTTGGCCCTTGCCCCTCCTTGAGCACCTTAGACACAACCTGGGCCCTACATTGACTCTGTCTCTTTATAAACAGGTCATCCACCTCAAGTGTTTCTGAGCCATTGACTACAGTTCCTCATCCCAATCAAGTCACTGCCATAACCTGTGGCTTCAACTCTGCTCCCCCGAGGGGATTGTCATTAATAGACATAAGAACTGAATTGACCCACCCAGGCGTGGGATCCACAAGCAATTCTTACAAAACACACATGACAATTTACACTTTTATTTTGGAAGAAGAAAAGTTTTAGAAAAACCTATGAAGTGCTATATTGGCAAATTTTCAGCTATTTACCTAAAACTATTTTTAGGTACTCACTAGGTATACAAACCGTTTTTTAAGGAAGGATGAAGCTGGTAAAACTCTGCTGCTCCTTTAATGTATAGGATACCTCCAATATCCCATCATGCCCTGTAGTTTGCAGGTGGGCCACTTGTTTGTTTTCTGGCCCCTGCTGCAAGGATCCTGGAGCACTGAGTGTAGTATGCTCTTTATGTCTATCTTAGGTTGATTCCATGGAACCTAGAATGCTTAGATGAAGAGTATTCTTATGTATTCAGTTACTGCCTGGTAGCTGATGGTGAGGGTGTTAATGAATAAACCTTACTTGCTTCAACTCCATACTTCTATGTGTATTTACAACTTTACATTGGCGACGAGGACGGGATGGATTGAAAAGAAAGAGGAAGAACACCCTAACATCAAGCTAAGTGGATAGACTTGTTTTTTTGTTTTTTTTTTTAAATAATTAATGGTCTTTCTGGGAAGTTGGAGTAAAAAAAAATGTTATGAAAATCTACTTAAGGAGTTTAAGTAACAAGAAGCAATTAATTGACGTATTTACTAAAATTGAACTTCCCCAGCGGCAGTAAATTTGAATGAGGGAAAAAGGTTTCCCCAGCGTCAGTTGGTAAATTCAGAGGAAGTGTTTGGAGAGATATACGAAGCGTTATTTAAAATATTAGTGGAAAATAGTTATATTCCTTCTCCAGCGGCTGTATTGTGAATAAGAGAAGTTTATAAAATACATTTCTTTTATATTTTCAAAATGTCACATTTAAAATGAATTACGACTTCTCCAGCGGCAGATTGAAAGTTCTGGTTGAGACGGAATGAAAGTTTAACTGAGAAAACGTAGCGTTAAACGAAAGGAAGAAATTCTGTGAAGTTGAAAGCCAAGGAGTCTTTGTTTTTATTACCGTTTTCACCCTGGGCTGGAAGGCAATTCTGTGGGACGAGCTCCTTCCTTGTCGGCGTTCCTGTCAGAGTGATGACATCGTAGAATGAGGAATGGGAGTTGGCGAAGGGCACGCGTAATCAACGAAAGAACTCGAGCGTCTGTGCGTTCTCAGGCGCGAGTTCAAAGGGCACGCATCTTTCATTGTTAGAGCTGGAGCGGCAGCTTTTCATCGCGCAGTAAAAGAAACGTCATTTTCGTGCTGTTTGAACTTTTGTGAGAGAATAAACGTGTGTGCGCTTTCGATTGTGTGGCAGTCCATCGCATGAAGAAACGAAGAGAAATGTTTTGCTGAACCAGGAAAGAATTTATTTGTGGTGATTTGTGTAAAGACAAAGACTATGCTTTATATATTTCGTTTAAAAAAAAAAAAAATTACATTATTGGTTTAAGTTTTGTCTAGAGCTGAGGAAATAAGTATAGGTAATGTACATTGGGGCAATATTTGACAACTGACTGAGAAAGATAAGAATTTTACTTTTAGTTTAAAGGCACTTAGAAGGGAAATTAATTGAAATTTGAACGCTGTGCACTTTGGGCCCGATTCACAGAACTAACTTAAGACAAAATCCTAAACTTACTACTTTTGGTATTCACAGAAGTTAGGATTTTGTCTTAAGTTTGTCTTAAGACAGACTTAAGACAAAATCCTAACTTAAGTCTGTCTTAAGTCTGTCTTAAGACAAACTTAAGACAAAATCCTAACTTCTGTGAATACCAAAAGTAGTAAGTTTAGGATTTTGTCTTAAGTTAGTTCTGTGAATCTGGCCCTTTATTCTTAGTTGTTAAATTATAAGAATGCAGAATGTAACAACTCCTCCGTTTTTCTTGAGTGATCCAGGTGAACCTAGGGTAAAATGGAGCAAATGGAAAAAGATTTTTGCGCACTATGCGAGAGTTTGTGGCGCAAACTTAAGTGCGGAAAGAAAATACTCTTTATTAATGCATTGTCTTGGTGGGGAAGGGCAGGAGGTCCTAGAAAATTTGCCCGCTTTGTCTCATCAAGAACAGAGAGGTTTGGATGAGTATGAGGTTTGTTTGTTGCAACTTGACAAATATTACTTACCTCGTGATAGTACCATAATGGAAAGATATCATTTTGGAAGAAGGGAGCAAGGTAAAGAGGAGTCAGTTCAGGAGGAGAAGTGTGGCTCAGGGGTTAGAGGCAGCAGACCCGGAAGCTGAGATCGGTCCTGGACCAGGGTTCAATTCCCCGCCTCGGCGGGTCTTGGGCTAAAAATTCCACGGACTCGATAATTCTCGCCCCGGTGCCTCCTCGACTCATGGGTTCACACTCTGCGACTCTGGGCAATAGCTTGCTTAATCTCCACAACGGCCCCTCGCGGCGGGATGCCTGACTTTCACCTTGTGGATACCCTGATATCTCACAGGGGAATACCAGGACGGGTTCCCTAAGCAAGCGCCGGGACACCCACTGCGGGTAGCTGTGCGCTATATAAGCTCAACTACATTTACATTTACATTTACATATCTAACTGCTTTGAGAAAATTATCTTCTACTTGTAAGTTTGGTCCTGCCAACGATGAACATTTGAGGGATCAGCTAGTTTTGAAATGCAGAGAAGATAAAATTAGAGAGGAATTATGGCTCAAAGATGAACCACCTCTTGAGGAAGTTGTAAGTATAGCCAAGAGGGTTGAACACATGATCAAATGTGTTGATGAATTAAAACACGACAAAGGGAAGTCTGAGGAAAAGGTGGAAAAGTTAGAAGTAAAGGAGGATGTAACACAGGTTAAGGAGGTGAAAGAAAGCAAGGCCTCAGTAAATGAGAAAGGCAAAGAGGAAGCTTCATCGTCAGCTGTAACTTGTTATAGATGTGGAAAAGCTGGTCATAAGGCGAACTCGAGGTTCTGTCCTGCGATGAGCTTTCTCTGTCATTGGTGTGGGAAAAAGGGGCATTTTGTGAAGTTTTGTAAATCTAAGGAAAAGAAAATTGTAACCAAAGAAATTAAAGAAATTATATGTCAAGTGAAGGATAAAGAAGAAAAGGATTATCCAACTGATTTGGTTAAGATCGAAGGAATTGAACTGGAAATGAAATTTGATTCTTGTGCACGCATAACAATTGTTTCTAAAGAGTTTTATGAGAGATGTTTAAAGGATAGAAACAAATTAACCAAAATGGATGTATGTGCAGGAGGATACGGGGGTGCACCTATAGGCATGATGGGATATTTCAATGCTGCCATTGAATTCAGGGAAAGAATTATTGTTGGGAAGGTTTATGTTTCCAAAGTGGGTGATTGTTTAATTGGGTGGCCACATCAACGAATGTTGGGAGTCATACTCAATCCAAATGCAAATCCTCAGATCCAAATTCAGGAGGTTGTATCAAAAGATAACTCTTTTATGGAGGAGTTTCCCAAACTCTTTCAATCTGTTTTGGGTTGCCTTAAAGGCTATAAACATTGTATAAAGTTAAAGAAGAATGCTGTTCCTGTGGTTGCTAGGGTCAGGAGGATTCCAATAGCAATCCAGGAAAAAGTTGAACAGGAATTGAGAAAATTACAGGAACAAGATATAATTACTTCTGTGGAGGCAACTGAATGGTTGGCTCCTATTGTTGTCGCAAACAAACCCAATGGCGAAATAAGATTATGTTGTGATTTGAGGTCTCTCAATAAGGAAGTTGTAGTGGATAAATTTCCTTTTCCCAATATTGATGAGTTGCTATCATCTTTAGGTGATGCTAAGATTTTTACAACGCTTCATTTAACACAGGCTTATCATCAAATTGAATTGACGCATGATTCACAGGATCTTACGGCATTTATCACTCCGATCGGTGCCTTCAAGTATAAGAGGATGCCGTTTGGTCTTGTGTCTGCTGCGTCGGTTTTTCAACGTGTCATGGCATCCATTTTGAAGGGTATAAGAAAAGTAAAATGCTATCAGGATGATTTGTTGATTTATGGTGTGAATCAAGAGGAGCATGATAGAATTTTAAGAACGGTTCTAAAAAGGTTAGAAAATGTGGGTTTGACCTTAAAATTTGAAAAATGTACATTTTCAGTCTCTGAAGTGAATTACTTAGGTCATACCATATCTGCGGTTGGTATTTCACCAAAGAAAGAGCTGGTTGATACTATAAGAAACTTAGTATCACCAAAGAATAAGGAGGAGGTTGTTTCTTTTCTTGGTATGGTGGAATATTATGAAAAGTTCATCAGAAATTTAGCTAGTAAATCTGGGGGATTGAGAGATCTTTTGGGGAAAAACAAGGAATTTAAGTGGTCGGATGTATGTCAAAGTGAGTTTGAGGGCGTCAAGAAAGATTTAGTTGCAGCTCCTGATTTAAAGGCATTTGTTCCTTTTGAAGAGACTTATGTGATCACTGATGCTAGTTCAAAGGGTTTGGGAGCAATTTTAAAACAAAGAAGGAATGGACAGGAGAAGCTTATTGCTTGTGCTTCAAGAAGTTTGAGAGGAGCGGAACTGAACTATTCGGTCATTGAGAAAGAAGCTTTGGCCATATTCTGGGCTTTAAATAAGTTCAGGAATTTTCTGTGGGGTCAGAAGTTTAAAGTTTGTTCTGATCATAAACCACTAAGGGAGATTTTCATGGTGAAAGGTTTGGATAATGTTTCTTCAAGGATCAGAAGATGGGTGATTGGTCTTCAAGAATTCTGCTTTGAAATTGATTATATACCTGGTGTGGAGAATGTATCGGCAGATTGTCTTTCACGTCTTGTTGATGATTCACTTGAGGTGGATAATGAGGAAATGGATGGTGAAAGTGCGGTTAATGTTTGTGAAATTACCTCTGGGGTCATACTTGAAGAGGAATGGTTGGAGGAGTGTAATAAAGATTGTGAGATTGATGGTGTGATTGCTTCTGTAACGAGCAATACTGATTTTAAAAAAGGTCTGTCTAAGGTGTGGCATTTGGTCAAGAATGAGTTATCTGTGGAAAATGGTGTTCTTTTAAGGCGTTCTAAGTTAATTCCTCCGAGTACTTTGAGGAAAAGGTTGATTGAAGAGGCTCATCAAGGAATAGTAAAAACAAAGGAAAGGATTCGTTGTTCTTTTTGGTGGCCGGGGATGGATTTGGAAATTGAAAGGGAGGTGCGGGAATGTTTGCAGTGTAAAGTAAGTGATACAAATTTAGTATCTCGCACTGCTCCCATGATCTGTCGTGATCTCCCATGTGGACCTTGGGAGGACATTGCCATGGATATTGTGGGTTCGCTCTCAGGTGAGCATCGTACTCCCTATTTGATAGTGGTGATTGATCTCTATTCAAGGTGGGTTGAGATCTCTTTTGATTCCGAGGTGACCTCTTCATCTGTCATTGACTTTCTAAAGGAAATTTTTAAAAGGGAGGGTTTTCCTAAATCTCTATTGTCTGATAATGGTCCTCAGTTTTGCTCTGGTATGAAGTCTGATTTTTTGTTGTCTTGTGGAATTAGACATAAAAGATCTTCTGTCTATCACCCAGAGACGAATGGGACTGTGGAAAGATTTAATAGGGTGATAAAGGAGAACTTTCAGCTTTCAAGGGTGAATGGGTTAGATTGGAAGGTGGAATTGCAGAAGTGTATTCTGGCGCATAGGTTTTCACCACAGATGTCAACCAAGAAAACTCCATTTGAGCTGTTTAAAGGAAGAACTCCCAATACCAGTTTGAGTCCGGCATGGATGTTCTGGGGAAAAGGAGTAAAGGATAATGGTATTGGGGAATGGAGAATGAGAGAGATAGAACTACGTCTGAAAAATAAGAAGTGTTTTGATGAAAGAAAAAGGGTACAAGAAGGGAGAGTTGAAGTTGGGGATGAAGTAAAGGTCAGGGCTCCCGTAGGTTCTTTGTCCTGGTCCAAATACTCTTGTCCCATGAAGGTTATCAAATGTTTTAATAATTCTGTGAAGTTGGAAAATGGTAAAATATGGAATTTAAATTGTGTTGCAATAGTAAAAAAATACAATGCTGATATGGATACTTGTGCACGTCGAACCATCTCCATTGATGGCACTGTGGTACCTCCTAGTAGATTAAGTTCACGTGTTAGGAAAGTACCAACTTACCTCAGTGATTACACCACCTAAAAAATCTCTTTACTTACTTATAGGTTGATTCCTTTTTCTGTATTTTGTGCTAAGTTGTAATTTTGATGCCTGCTTATTTTGTTGTTTCATTTGTATTACATCTGAAAGTTTCATCTTATTATAAGAAAGAGGATGTGTAGTGTGCTCTTTATGTCTATCTTAGGTTGATTGCATGGAACCTAGAATGCTTAGATGAAGAGTATTCTTATGTATGCAGTTACTGCCTGGTAGCTGATGGTGAGGGTGTTAATGAATAAACCTTACTTGCTTCAACTCCATACTTCTATGTGTATTTACAACTTTACACTGAGCTTCACCTTTAGATGTTTTATTATTTGTAACCCTTTGCAAATCTTTGAAAAATGTGTTCACTCAATGTCCTTAAATACAGGCAGCACATTTTGTTCTATTTCTTGCCGGAAAAAATATTTATTCTTCACAAAAGGTCGTTTTTTTAACTGTGGGATAAATGAGGCTCAAACACACCCTCCGGCAGTTTGTATTGTTCGCCTTCCTTCTTCTCAAAGAATCTGTAAGATTTCAACGAGGCCTTTCAAAGACCGAGAGAAGATACAACTGAAGGGACTTCCTGGATGATCCGCACAGACTCAAAGAGGCAGAATCGGAAAGATCTGATGGACAGGGCGCTTCTTCTACCTCCACTCCTTCCTCTATTACCGCGGTTTGCCTGTGGGGGATATCCAGTGAAAGGTCCCTGTTAGAAATGGGATTTCTGGTCGGCTAGGATATGCCAGGATTAACCCACCACTCTATTCAGGGCAAGCTAGATACACAATGAAGATAACCTGTGCTCACCCTCGGGTAGCGTGGCGCAGAGCAGGCAGGCTTATCACCCGAAGCAATGAGTAAAGTATTTGTGCAACACACACACACACAGTAACGCAATGAATACACCACAAAAAGACTCCACATAGGTTTATATTCTGAACAAAACAAGACCAAAACCATAAACATTATATAAGTACTTTTCAAGTTATCATGTTTGTTAAGTATCACATTCAATGCTTAGAAATAATAACATTAGCGCTAAAACTAAACTGGCTTCTCTTGGGTTCAATACTTTATGATTAGAGAAGGCAAATGAGCTTTTAAAGAGAGTATGCAGTCATGGTGCTACAAGAGCACTTGCGTGTTTAGTCTGTTCCTTGTTATGGTATGTTATGGGTGTCTTTTATAGCGCTCGGCTACCCCGAAGGGTGTCCCGGCGCTTTCTTTCCCACAACAAACTGCAAAGGGCAGGCTCGGAGAAGAAAAAGTGCAAGTAGATCACTGGCAAAAAAGCCACGTCTTCAAGTCCTTCCAGAAGGTCAACAGATTAGAAGTACTACGAAGCGACAAAGGAAGAGTGTTCCAGAGCTGGGGTGCCAGGCGTTTAAAAGAACGCCCCCCTACCCTTGCTTTTTTAATGGCAGGGACAACGGCAAGGCAAAGAGATTCCGATCTCAGAGCCCTAGCCGGTTTATAGAGAGCAAGCCGTTTCTGGATGTACTCCGCTCCAACACCATGGAATGCCTTATTTGCCAGTGTAAGTGTTTTGAAAGCAATCCGCTTCCGAATAGGCAGCCAGTGCAAGGAGATCAAAAGGTCCGAAGCTCTCGCTCGACGATGCAAGCCAAAAACGGCACGGGCCGCCGAGTTCTGGACTACCTGTAACCTTTGAAGAAGATATTCAGGCAAACCCAGATATAGGACATTTGAGTAGTCCAATCTCGAACCGATAAGGGCCTGGACCGTGATCTTCCTATGCGCCAGCGGGAGGAGAGGAAGGAACTTGCGCAGCATCTTGAGGAGGCCATAACAGGTACCGGACAATCCAAGGACCTGGGACTTAAGTGTCAAGCCGTTGTCAATCTTGACCCCCAGGTTCTTGGCAATCAGAGAAGATGACACGGGAGGGAACTTGTTCACCGTCCACCACTCCTGCCAACTTGGATCAGACTGACACCCCTAGAAGAGCACCTCAGATTTATCTGGGTTGCATTTGAGGCTGTTTTGCTGAAATCACTTAAAGACGGCCCCAAGACAGCCCCGAATGCCCTCTCCATCAAACTCATCCCCCTTTCCACAAGTGAAAAGGAGCTGGGTGTCATCGGCATATGACACGATCTGAGCCCCAAAAGACTCAGCCAGCACCGCCAAAGGGGCCAGAAAGATATTAAAAAGAGTCGGGCTCAATACCGACCCCTGCGGGACTCCGACCTCCAAAGGCGGCACTTCGGCCGAGTACAGCGGAGCCCAGACCACCTGCCGGCGACCAGCTAGGTAAGATCGAAACCAGCTCAACACCGTCCCTCTCAGACCGATCTCATAGAGTCTACTAAGGAGACCCTCATGAGGGACGGTGTCAAAGGCCGCCGACAGGTCTAGCATTACCAACATGGCCCTTGCTCCTGCATCCAGCACTTCCTTGATAGCCTCATTGACCTCCAAGAGCGCCGTCTCGGTGCTTAAGTTCGTCCGAAAGCCCGACTGGGTGGAATGCAGTAGACTGTGAGTTTCAAGGAAAGTGGAGAGCACCTTGTGCACGTGTTTCTCCACCACCTTTGCCAGAGCGGGCAGGAGGGAGATCGGCCTTGCGGTGCACAGGGGGAATGGACTATGATCCAGAAGCGGCTCATGTCAGGGAAAAGAGAAGGGTGAGGGGGGACGACAAAGGAGACAAATTTTAAACTTTTTTATAGCAACTTACCTGCCGCCCTCCAGGATCGAGCTCCTCTGCTCTTCTTCTCTCCACTGCAGGCAGGCACATCCTCCCAGACTGCCCTGCAGCCAATCCTGAAGCTGCTCTCCTGCATGACAGCAGCTTTAGGATTGGCCTGAGTGCAGATGAGTTGCGCTCTCTTACAAACTGGAAGCCTATGCATGCACTCTCCAACCTGGCAATGGTTGGAGAGAGCTTCACTGCGCATGTGGTTGTGGCAGGCCTGAGACGGCTGGCCAAACCCACATGCACAGTGATGGCTGTGCCTACCACTCCCCCTCCAGCTGGTCATCGCCCTGGCTGCACCCCAAGACTCAGCACAAGAAAAATAAAACAGGTTTAAAACCCATTTTATTATAGTTTTATGTTTTTGAGAGTGCTGGCGTAGGGGCAATTCTTGTCCGCCCTATCTGAGGAGCTGCCACTGCTATGATCCCAGTTGGAACGGACCCTCTGCTTCCTTTTCATGTTAGCGCAAAAACAATACTTGCTGGGAGTTGCTAAAGGACAAACTGTCCTAACGGATTATGGGAGGCTGAGGAAATCACCCAGGGTGGGCTGCCCACGAGAGTGCAGGTAGACGGTGGAGACCACAGGTGTCTCGGCGGTCTCAATTCCTTACCTTTTATGTTGTTGGTCTTCGGTTTCCGTCCAGGATGGTGGGAGCTTCTTTGAATGCAATCCGAAGCATTGCGGAGCCACCCAGAAATCAGGCACGGCAACGGAGGCACAGGGTTTTGATGTGGCATCGTACCGTGATCTGTGATTGACCGGCAGGAAAATTGACAGGTTGCACAGCACTGCTACGAGGAATCCATCCCACATTTGAGGGCGGGGTGCACTGAGCCATGCCGGGCAACCTTCGGTGTTGCAGAAAAAAGCAATGGTCGGCAATCAAGCTGTAAGGCTCAGGGATACATGGACATCACACAGTGTGGGTGCGAGTGATTTGTACACCAAAAACAGTTGCAGGCACTCTGCCCTGACTTTAGATCTCACTGAAGAAAATCAAGCAGTTGAACTTGAGATTGGTACAGCCCCGCTGCAAGCGTTGTGGACTCAAACTCTTCATGGCCTTCAGACTTCTAGGAACAGGGGGCAAATGAACAAGCCCTTGGAGAACACAAATAGGTTGCATTTCACAGAGGTAGTAGGCAGCAGGCCAGCACAGCAAGGCAAGTCGAAAAATGTGGCATTCCCTGCTGCAGCCTAACAAGCAGGAGGTCAACACAGCAAAGCAGTTAACAGAGTGGCAGTCCCACCTGGCAGCACAACTGTGCCTTCAGGCAATGCGTAGATGTAGAGCCAGTGATGTCTGGTTACGGGTCCAAACATGTCTGATAAGAAGGGGTCAGAGCCCCAGTACATATACCCTAAAATGACTTTAGAGTGGAGGTGACTTCAAAGGAAAGTTATTGATGAGCACAGGTCCCCATTCAGCCCAACCCTGTCTGCCGGGCTACCCTAGGGGATTGATCAGTGCTTTGTGCGAGGGCAGGACACTACCTATTGAAGTGTGCTACCTCCTCCACTTCCTGCCCAGGGAACCCCCTCAGAATGCAGATGTATGCAGATACAATTGAATGACCTGTGTTTGTGGCTACCTCGAGGGATTGTATGAGAAAGAAAAGGGGTATCCCCGACTAGAGTTCCTAAATTCGGGATATATGACTATTTGTGAAGACGAAAAATAGGAACAAGGGTATAGAACGGACAAACACTGACATCAAACTAGGAAAACTAAATCATGAACAAGGTGCATGGTACAGATAGAGTTTGTGTATTTTATTGAACAATAATTTATAAAAGTAGAAAAACAATATTTTATACATTTATTTTATGTCGGTCTCCTCTGCTTTTATAATATACAATATATAATCTGCAGATGCATGAGATTGTGCATATTTCTTTCATGCAGATTATATTGCAATACATTACAGTTTTAATACTGTGTGACTGATTTACGCGCGTTTCGGCTGTTTAGCCTTCATCAGGAAGCCATGATGGATTGTTCAGAAGTACCTATTTATAAGCTACGCTGCGTGCCCCGTTGAAAAGGTCTCTTTATCTCGAATTACGGTAACGGTCAAGATGCAGTGAATAAACTTGTCGGCGGTTTGTCTAAAACTAAAACTGATTTACGGGTCCGATGTGTACTCCAATGATGGAGTCTCTCTGTTTGCGATACACAAATTCGTGGGCATACAATGCGGGACCCTGGCGGAAATAGTCTGGTCAGAGGGTCCGGCGTGTCTCCCGATAGTGGATTCTCGCTGATCCGCGTCCTAGCCGTTATTCGAAGGAAAGGTCCTCGAGGGAATGCACAAAGTGTAGTTGTCACCGAAGCCTAGGTGTGTATTGGAGACAGGCTGTAAGGCACCCAAAGAGCTAAGAGAGAAATGCACACTTTCTAAAATGCTGAACATTGTGAAGCCTTCACTCTCAGTCACAGATCTGGGTTTAATTCATCGTTATTTAGCTCACTTCGTCACCCCAGTTTAGACCCAGCCATGTGCAAATCAAACTTGACCCTGCTCCCCATGGGAAAAGTCCATCTGAACTGCCAGATCGTCCCCGGACTGGTAAACAAACATCCTGGGACTAGTTGTGGGGTATCACTCCTCATCAACCAGGCTAGCTTGAATCCAGTAGCAGAGCAAGCACGGGGTGAATGTTTGACATTGTTCAGCATTAGGACCATCAATTGTTCTTTTTGCATTTGTCGCCCTAAGTGGGACGGGAATGCCCTGATGTGGGTCCCGTGCTCTCCAGGTGCTTCACCAGTGTTAGAAAGGCGGTCCCTGGGGAGGCAGAAGATGTCTGACTGACCACCCGAGACCCACCTCTCCTTATGGAATTGGCCGAGCGCCGTCGAGAGGCCTCCTGGTGAGGGTCCTCTCCTAGAATCGTCACAGCAGAGCAATCACACCACTACAAAGGGACACCACACAAGAGAGTACTTCTTAGAATCTTTATCAACACTAACGATTGTTTCTTTTGGCAATATGTACAAACAGATCGAGGGATCCTTAGAGTCTCGGTAACGGGGGGAAAGGGGTAGCGGGACAGTCTTGGTACCAGACTGGCACAGGGGTACCCTACGCTCAGCTCTCAATCCTCGAGCTGGGGGGTTTCAACGAGGTCGGGCCGCGGCAGCGCCAGCAGGCTCCGAAGATGGTTTCAGCGACGTCGGGCCGCGGCAGCGCCAGCAGGCTCCGAAGATGGTTTCAGCGAGGTTGGGCCGCGGCAGCGCCAGCAGGACTCCAAAGATGGTTTCAGCAAGGTCGGTCCGCGGCAGCACCAGCAGGCTCCAGAGGTTCAGGGTTCAAAGTAGCGAGTTGTTCTCGGGGTCAGGCGCGACAGCATCAGCAGGGCTCTCGACTCCAAGATACAACTACCGACCCATTCCAGAGCTGCCCCAGATATAGGTCTGGAGTCCTTTGATGTCGGACCCTCGCGCCTGGGGGTCAGAGGGGCCGGGATGAGAGTGTCCAGACACCCAGCAGGGGGTGGAGCCAGCGCCCTGGGAGGCTGGAGGGCGATCGAAACCAGGCGTCCAGGGACGGCTGGAGGCCCATCGAAATTCCCCTCCTCCTTGATCGTCAAGTGGCCGCTTTACCACCTGGTTGGATCTTGGTGCCTCGATGTCGGGGCTTCGCTGGGGCTGTGGCCGAGGTCGGGCCGAGGCCACGTGGTCCGGACGTGGAGGGTCCAAGATGGAGTTGGGGCCGGAAAGGGTGGCCCGGGATCGGGGTCGGATCCGCAGAGTGGGGCGAGTAGGGGTCGCCTGGCTCCCGAGGGGGAGAGCCGGGGGTCGCCAGGAGTGGCGGCTCTCGTGAAGGTTGGAGGGGATAGCTTTAGGCCGAGGGACAGGGGTCGATGCTGTCCAGGGCCCGCCATGCAGGAGAAGTGGGACCACGCCACGAGGCCAGGTCCAGCAACCAGATATACAGCTAACTCCATAGGGGGACTGAATGTGAGCCAGTTCAGTCTGTAATTCACACTGAATTATCTTGTGGCATGATGAAGTCACAATCTGTCATCAAATGGATGAGGTTGAGTCGATGGTTCTTGATGTCAAAAGTTGTTTAGAAGAGATTAAGTACGTTTTTGACACGTCAAACTACTTAGAAAGTAGATTTTGAACAAGAGCGTAAAAGTTCCATCCGAACCCAGTGGCGGAAAATAACAATCTAAGGATGGAGTCGATGCCCATGCACACTATCATCCAAAAGAGGAGTCACCTATCTCGTGATTACAAAGACTTCTTCCAAGACAACAACATGCAATCATCCGAGCCCAACACCAGGTGGCGATCCAACGCTCAGTGTGAGCTCTACATGCCAAGAACAGATGCATACTGGTAAGTAGCATTTTCCTTTTGCAACAGGAGTTCTCTGATAGCTTTCACGATGTACACAGTAGTATCCCACCAACACTCAGAGTGCTGTCTTGATCTTCAACCAGGAACTGTTATCATGCAGTCATTACTTTAAGTGAGCAAGAAAGTGAGCACCTAAAATAATACTTTGACCCTCTGCTAACAGGATTTGTACGACAATCACTGCTGCCAGTGTCTTCACCAGGTGGCCTCTGCACCTGTAATGGGCATTAAACAAAATTATAATTAAGTTGTATCCTCTGCTTTTAAGTGTTATTTGATCAGGTAAGCAAAGAAACTATTTATTCCAAAGTGGACTTGCCCGGGTTGTACCATCTTCTCAGATCTCAAGATAGAAGTGAGTGGAAGACCACATTTTGGACTAAATATGGGCTCCGTGAGTAATGTGTTATACCTTTAGGCTCTGAAATGACCTGGCTGCTTTCATTTTATTTATTTTTTAATCATAAATGACTTACTTCAAGACTTTTTCCATGTGTTTGTCATTGTGTATTTAGTGATATTTCAATATGTCCATAATTGGAACAAGAGCAAATTGCGCCTGTTCAAGGAGTTTTGCAATGCTTGAAAGAGCGCCCTCCTTACACCAAAATAGAAACTGCACATTTTGAAGAAATTAATTTCAATTTTTAGGATTTCTATTACTACTCTGAACTGATTAATGGTAAGGTAAGGAAATTCAAAGTTACTTTCAGTCCATCTATTTTATAGAGGATTTATTGAAAGTTTTTTCAATCTTGTGACTCCCCATCGCACAATTTTGGTAAAAAGGGGTCTCTTTATGTAGCAGACAGAAGCTGAGCAGGTATTTAAAGGTTAAAGGAGAATTCAGCAATCGTTTCAGTTTGGCACATCTGCACCCTGCGTTACAGTTCTGGTAGAAGCTTCTTAGTTTGCCGTTGGATCTCTCTGTCTTGAGAGGGATTCAAAGTCTGGACATCTGCATCCAGTGTCGATCTTTCCAAGACACTTCTTCCCAAAGACCAGAATTACACCATCGGTGAACACGCGATATTACTGATCAAGATGGCGTTCCAAGAGTGGCCGCATTACCTCTTAGGCTTATCACACACTTATAAACTGTTTGTAGCACAGGAATTTACAACTTTTGTGTTCAGATGCTTTGGATGCTATTTTGTAGGGAATTTGATTTTGTAGTAACTTCTCAATCAGGGTCTACGAATGAAAAAGCCTGTGCCTTATTGAGGATAGGAAGTTGTGAGAAACAAGATGAACCTCACGCACCACTGAGTTTATTACAAGAACTGTAATAGGCTTGATTGATATGGACTCATTTCTGGAAAAAATATGATTTGAATCAAAATAACTAAATTCAGGTGAGTGGTTGAGAGACTCAATTTCTAATATTAACGATGGTCTATTTAACTAATGACTAATTACAAGAGCAAGCTTTTTAATAGTGTCATCCCTCAGCTCAGGCGGGTCATTCCGTAAAAACAAAAACATTACAGACTTTATTAGATATGGTTTTAGTGGAAACTCAGTTCAAGGATGTGCATTCATTCATTATACGATGTTTGCAATTGCCAAAAGTTCTTACACACCGCTATTTAGTCTACTACAACTCAAACCAATATCACCTAGTTCATGTCACTGATTTCTCTAAAACAGGAGGATTCGCTGCAATTAAAGTTGTAGTCGATTTACTGATCAAAAAGGCACAAATTGTGCCTTTACAAAAAACACAGCGGTAAAGAATTAACTAACATCTCCTTACAACGTGCCATTAGGTTACTTGGATTACCTTCTGTGATAATCTCTGACCATAGGCATGAATTTGTGTCCAGATTTTGGAAGGCTGGTTGTGTATCATAAAATTAGTGCTCGTTTATCATCCACAAACTGATACACAGTTGGAACGTGTGAACCAGTCTTTAGAGTTTGTACTGTAAAAGACAGGTTAACGACTGCTATTAGTGATAACACAACATGCAGAATTTATTTACAGTAATACTCCGCGGAGAGCCATAGAGGTAGTCCCAGTTGTTGCTGTTTTGTCATCACCCAAAATCACTTCTGATGAGTACTGGGAAAACTAACACTTTGGTTACAGTTGTTTTGACCATCATAATGGACTATCCTCTCAAGAATGTATGTCAAACGTGTTTTTTAAGAGAGAGCGCATTAATGCACTTTTTGACATACATGGTTTGATTCTTGAACATACACTTGAGGTTTTATTTGTTACTGAATCTGGAAACATGTGGCTTCAACCCCCTCTTGCTTTTCCATCTCATTTTTGTATCGCTCTCATCTTTATTTTGAGAAAACCAGGGGCATGCTGGCAGTCAGTCATAGACTCTGCTCAATTCCTCTGAACACATTGCCGCTTGCTAAGCTCTTGAAGCTCAGATTTATTTAGTCTCTGTTCCTCACTTTTCTGTCCAATAGTACATATGACCTGATGGGCCTAGCAATACTCTTACTACATACATTTTTGATTTATTAATTCTCCTACATTTAGGACCCGCCTGTCCCCTTATTAATTGAGGTTAGCTGCAGGCACCACTATAGACTTTAATGACTCATACTCTTCACGTTCTCGTCAAACTTGGAATTGGTGCTTCTTAAGTGGCGGGTCATACGCTTAACCTGATCTTCGCCATCCCAACCAGACGCCCACTGTATCCTTTAACTGCCGCTTCTTAGTGCCCGGTCACTACTTCGGTGTGTCGTGTATTTCTATAGGTTCTGAATCAGTCCCCCTATTCCTGACCCTATTCTGGTTAAACTAACTATCAAGTTAACTAACAGTCAGCCCATGAGGCATGAAAACCCCCATGATGCAGATACCGTTATCTGACGCAGTCACACTACGGCACAGGAACGTGTTATCTGATTAGGTCATAACGCTTGAGATCTAATTAGACAAGCGACATTCCTCCAGCCCCTGATAAGGCATACGACGTTCTCATAACAAATCAAACCTATGACAACCTGGATAATCCGTGCGGCCATTGTTTTGATTTCACAGAGAACTTTAGTAAAGAATGTGCTAACGAGCAAGTCGTATGACATCTTTATTGACGTATCTATGTCCATCCTTACGTCAATCTCGGCACCTTTAAGGTATAAATATTGCCGACCTTGCCCTATGCAAACACACGCGTGGTGACAAGACGGAGCAGCCATACTTGCCGAAGCCGAGAGCAGAAGCAGACCCCGCTGGCAGCAGCCCCGCCTTCCTGACGCGCTGAGAGACGCGCTGCTATCTCAAGCCGAGAGACCCAGCACCGGCGCTTCTGGGCAGCCCTCGCAGGCAGCCTGGAATATCGAGAGCAGAGAAAGAGATACCATTCCTCATCCATCCTAAATTCCAGGTACAGAACTGAATAACCCCTCACAGAGAATTCTTTAGTTATTCACTTGGCAAAAACAAACTTAACTTAAACTGTAACTTTCTATTCTCGCCCACGCATTAGACTTAGGTCAGGTACACGGGGTAGGCGTATTTAGAAACACCAGTTGAGTACGTTTAGTCAAATGTATATGTGTATGTAAATATATTTTAATCATTTAAAACATCATATGGCTCAGAAACCATATCAATGTTTTTACAGTATTATTTTATACTATTGCTTTTAATGTATGCACTTTACTTAACTATAAGTATTGCAATAATATCGATCCATTTCTCTTGTACGAGAAAAGAGACTGATCAATAAATAACACCTTTTTATTGAACACGCCCGTCTCTTCCTTTTTCTCTACATTCTGATGAGACTAAGAATGCACGTACTGACTGAGTAAAATAATTGCCTTGTGCTCACACGACTCTTGAGATTGACTCATGATTAGGGGAGAGCAAAGTTGTCATGTTCTATGGTTGTCAGAAACTAAATCCCTTCTTGTCTAATCAGGGGAGGTAATTCTTTCCTGAACATTCGAGAAAGTTTCTAGCGAACTCTGAGCTTAGCTGGCAAACCCAAAAATTAAGTCTAGTATCGACAGTAGTAGACCTAGTTAACGTCTGGTCTAGGCCTTTACTGCTGTAGGTACTATTCCAATGCGCAGAGCCTATTGGGAAAATAGGAGCTACACTACAGGTGCACTATCAGGTTAAGCACCACTGCTTCAAATTCACCACTCTAATTGTGAAACTATATTGCACAATTCGTGTCCTCCATTGAAGTGGGACTTCCTTTGTGGTCCAAGCGGGCTGGAGTGTGTTCTCCTCCACCGCCTTCGCGCCGTTCATTTGCACCCTGGTGTGCACAGGACCCCCGAGGCCTCAGGCTGCAGAGCGAGACTTTGTCTCATTTCTTTTTTAAGAGAGTTGGTAGTATCTGTTGGGATCTTCCACGGATGGTTCTTCCTGCCCTCTTCCACCGGCTCTGCTTTTAAGACTGATCCAGTTCTTTCCACCTCTTTCCTCTGAGTCTAGGACATGTCTCTGTTTTAAAAACAGGAGCTGCACTTGACCTGTGTCCTGCTTGCAGTTTCTAGCGCTTTCTGCCTTGTGTTACAGAAGCTAACTATCTAACTTGTTGATTTCTAGTTCTAAGGCTTCTTGAACTTGGAAGCAACCCCTTGCTGAACCACCGGTAAAACAAGCACTGGCAAATCTATCAGGTTTCGCCTATGTGAAATCTATTCGGTTTGTCAATGTTTTTTTTACATATCACATAGAAACCAATTAGTTTTAGAGTACATTTTGCGGAACTGCTTGGTGTACTACTGCTCATTCTATTGAAGAGGGTGCTATAGACTGACAGCATTCATGCATATGCATAGCTGCTCCATCTACATATGACATTTAAAGATGTTTATGCTCTTAAGTATTATATATATATCCAGTACGCTTTCAACTCACAAACGTTCATGCCGGCTCAGCGAATATATACCAATGACAATGCATTATGGAGCACATAACAAGTTCCCTAAGACAGATAGGCCCACACGTGTGTTTGCAGCGAAACAGAAATGTTTACAGCCTATGGTAAATCTTCTAGGAGGAGTTTAGTGGTTATCAGGTGAGTTTAGAGAAAAATAAAATACCCATCTTGAAAAATAACTCGGGTCCCCTTGAGGCTCTCACGGGCGAGTAGCACGCTTACAATTCCCTGATTGATTGATTGGTTGAATGAAAGCTAATTACTTATGGATTCTGACAAACAGTTTGCCAGAATTACTAAATGCAATAAAGTATTGGGTCTGTGAAGTTGGCAGTTAAAACTGCACAGGAGGATGGTCACCTCGGCTTGTGGGGAGCAGCAACAATGGATGACTAAGCAAAATGAGGTCTGTGCTTGGGAAGAGGGAAGGGGGCAGGTGCTTGCAAAGATATCGGAAGAGCACTGAGGAGGAGAGGAGACGGCAAATGCACTTGTATGGAGTGATAGATAACAAATACTAATACAAAGTACCTTCTGAAGAGCGTAGCCAGTAGAAGGACACTGGACAATGACCAGAAGCGGTACTTGGGCCATGTTCCACAGCATGAAAAAGCAAAGCAGTTGCAAGGAAAATTGCAAAGTGCAAGTAGATGAGGTGCTGACTAATCTGAAGCAGGGACATCAGAGTGACGTTGAGTCCAATGAATGGTAAGTAAAAATAAGTAATGGGCTAGTTCTATGTACCCTTTTAGACTCTTTTTGTTTTAGAATACAAGACATTTTGCAAGCGCTGTGCAGGCGAAACCTAAAAACGTCAGCTGACTCAATTTTCCTCAGTAATTGTGATTAAATGTATCTTCTGCCCTTACACATTCAGATCCTGAGAGATGAACTTATCCTTTCTAGAACACAGTCTCATTCTAAACTCCCATCAGTCTGGCTTTCACCATCCTCACAGCACACAACCAGTCTTGGTCTCTGTTCTTAATGGACTTTCTGATTGTGTATCAGGGTCACGCTCTAATCCTTTTATTAAATTATATTTTTATTTCCATTTACATAAAAGGAGCATGCATCAGAGGCCCAACGACTTAGCAATTTCATCATTAACTCATGAAAGACAAAAGCAACAAAGCAGCTGATCAATTACTCAGACATTATTTACAAAGAAAAGGAAGACGGTGCAAATTAGCCGTACAAAACACAGATTAGTGCAATACAATGGGGATCAACGATAAAGTGCAAATGCAAATCCTGATGGTTCAAGGGCTTCACTATAAGCGTACAGATCGAGAAAGAAGAAAAGGGAAGGAAATCTCTCTATCAAAAAAGGGGGCATTTAAAAGATAGACGTATAGTATGATTAACATTTAATACCGATAGCGCAACAAATGACAAGATTAAATATCTTACTATGAAACCTGCATTATCTATGGACACAATTCAGTCATTTATCCATTGAGAGACCCACCGCCATATACGGATTCCCCATTTCTGAGCTTTTTGCTCCTTACACTCGTACAACTTTGTTTCCAAACTGTAAATGTCAAAAAGTCTAGATCTCCACTCATAAAAGTGGCAGGTTCTGGGTTAAACCAGCTTCTATCAACGCACATCCATGCCCCTGCCACAGCGATGAATAGCATATAGCCATCTTTTTTTGCCAACTCGTTTCCCATTGAGTCCGCTACTACTCACAATACCACCACGGTAGGATTGATTATTATCTGGCCTCCGATGATTTGTTCTAAAATGTTCCCATGTCATGAAAAAGAGGCCCTAGTATCGGACAAAGACAAAACATATAAACAATTTCAGTGCCTGAATCCCCACCTCGATGGCAGTGATCACTGTCTCTTCTTCCCCATTTAAACAATTTCTCTGGTGTAAAATACAGATCAAACGGAGTTTTAAAGTGTTGGCTCTTTAGGCCAGCTGTTAGTACCACCTTATCACCGATATCCAAGGATTCTTGCAGTATCGAACCCTCTGTCTCTAACCTATGTTCCCATTTAGCATGCTGAGATTCTAAATTGTCTGGTAGGTTTTGCATCAATAGGTCATAAATAAGACCAATCTTATCTCCCTTATCGATTGCCTTGATATTAGACATTCGAATCATTGGCCCGGAGGTATTCAACAACCTATTTATAAAATCCCGAAGCTGCAGCTATTTAAAGAACTGCTGATTGATAATCCCAAATTTCTTCCAAAGATCCCCAAACGAGTTGATATATTCTCCAGAAAATTAATTGCCCAACTGTAGGATTTAGTTTAGTAACCAATTCCTTACTATCGAGTCATGGAATTTCACCGGTAGCATGGGTTTCCCCCAAAAGGGCGCATAGTAATTATATTTAGGTACATTTCGGTTCTTTTTACATTGTCGCCATACTCGAAAAGCCCCCAGCAAGAACTTACATTTTGGTTTTTTTGTAGTTGCTAGTTTCCAGATTTTTCAACAACAAAACCTTTAGCTTTCCCCCCATTATAAGTTTATGAATTGAAGGGGATTGTGCTGAGCTAAGTATGTGTCCGATGTTTTGTAGGGTACATGCCCAACAATACATGGTTATGTTCGGGACCCCCCACCCTCCCTAATTCCTGGGTAGCGTCATGAAAGTAGAGGCTCTTCTGCCCCGCTCCGTCTCAGGCGCCATAGTTTGTTGTCGGCGTGTGGAGATGCAGAGCCGGCTCTGCTCCTGGCTGCCTTGTTGGAGCGCAGCGCGCTGTGTGATCCTCGTACAAAGTGGCTGGACTCCATGTGCCGTGAGATAGAAGCAAAGCTGCAGAGACAACATCGGCGAGCTTGATGCCACACTAGCGAGATCCACGAACTTGACACCACACTAACGAAATCTGCGAACTTGACGCCACACTAGTGAGGTCCGCGAACTTGACGCCACACTAGCGAGATCCGCGAACTTGACGCCACACTAACGAGATCCGCGAACTTGACGGCACACTAGCGAGATACGCGAACTTGACGCAAAACTACGAGATCCGCGAACTTGACGCCACACTAGCGAGATCCGCGAACTTGACGCCACACTAGCGAGATCCGCGAACTTGATGCAACACTAACGAGATCTGCGAACTTGACGCCACACTAGCAAGATCCGCAAACTTGACGCCACACTAGAGAGATCCACGAACTTGACACCACACTAACGAGATCCGCGAACTTGACGCCACACTAGCGAGATACGCAAACTTGACACCACACTAACGAGATCTGCAAACTTGACGCCACACTATTGAGATCCTCAAACTTGAAGCCACACTAACGAGATTTGCGGACCCACACCTCGGGTTGGCCTCTAGCATCCGGCGAGGTAAGGGTAAGGATAAACACTTCCTGTCCTAAGGATAAACACATCTTGTTCTAAGGATGAACGCATTCTGTCTTAAGGATAAACACATTCTATCCTGAAGATAAACATGTCCTGTCCTAAGGATAAACAATTCTTGTCCTAAGGATAAACGTTTCTTGTCCTAAGAATAAACGCGTTCTGTCCTAAGCATAAACACAGACTGCACTAAGGATAAACACATCCTGTCTAAAGGATAACCACACCCTTTTCTAAGGAAAATGCATCCTGTCCTAAGGATAAATGCATTCTGTCCTAAGGATAAACACATCCTGTCCTAAGGATAAACATGTCCTGTCCTAAGGATAAACACTTCCTGTCATAAGGATAAACACATCTTGTCCTAAGGATAAACGCGTCCTGTCCTAAGCATAAACACAGACTGCACTACGGATTAACACATCTCGCCCAATTCACATAATGAACTTAAGACTCGATCCCAAACTTACTACTATTTTGGTATTCACAGAATGCACTTACTACTTTTGGTATTCACAGAAGTTAGGATTTTGTCTTAAGTTTGTTTTAAGACAAACTTAAGACAAACTTAAGACAAAATCCTAACTTCTGTGAATACCAAAAGTAGTAAGTTCATTCTGTGAATGGCAAAAGTAGTAAGTGCATTCTGTGAATATCAAAATAGTAGTAAGTTTAGGAGTGAGTCTTAAGTTCATTATGTGAATCGGGCCCGTCCTGTCTAAAGGATAACCACACCCTGTTCTAAGGAAAATGCATCCTCTCCTAAAGATAAATGCATCCTGTCCTAAGGATAAATGCATCCTGTCCTAAGGATAAACAAATCCTGTCCTAAGGATAAACGCATCCTGTCCTAAGGATAAACACGTCCTGTGCTAAGAATAAATGCATCCTGTCCTAAGGATAAAAACATCTTATCCTAAGGATAAACACATCCCGTCCTAATGATAAACACAACCTGTCCTATGAATATACATGCATCCTGCCCTAAGAATAAACACTTCTTGTCCTAAGGATAAATGTATCTTGTTCTACAGATAAATTCATCCTGATGTAAGGATAAATGCATCCTGGCCTACGGATAAACATGTCCTTTCCTAAGGAGAAAATCATCTTGTCCTAAGGATAAATGTGTCCTGTCCTAAGGATAAACACAGACTGCCCTAAGGAGAAACACATCCTGTCCGAAGGATAACCACAACCTTTCCTATGGATAAACGCATCCTGTCCTAAGGATAAACACATCCTGTCCTAAGGATAAATGCATCCTGTCCTAAGGATAAACACATCTTGTCCTAAGGATAAACGTTTCTTGTCCTAAGGATAAACGTTTCTTGTCTTAAGGATAAAGGTGTCCAGTCCTAAGCATAAACACAGACTGCCCTAAGGATAAACACATCCTGTCCGAAGGAAAACCACATCCTGTCCTAAGGATAAACACATCCTGTCCTAAAGATAAACACACCTTGCTTTAAGGATAAATGCATCCTGTCCTAAGGATAACCACATCCTGTCCTAAGGAAAACCACATCCTGTCCTAAGGATAAACACATCCTGCCCTAAAGATAAACATACCTCACTCTAAGGATAAATGCATCCTGTCCTAAGGATAACCACATCCTGTCCTAAGGATAACCACATCCTGTCCTAAGGATAATGGAACTCTGAGAAACCTCAGCCTGGTTTAAAGAGCCGGCTTGACAAGCACTGGTAGAAGCACTTTTCACAAGTGGGAGAGCCTCCCTGTGGACTTATGCCTGGTGACCCTCTTACTTGGGGCCCAACCCACACCCCCTACCCAAGTAAAGACCCTGGGAGTCAATATTGACACCGGTCTCCAGCTGACCAATCAGTACCTTTAGATCCTTCTTCTTGGACCCTGCATCCATGGTGGGTGTGCAGAATTGTGCTCTGCCTCACTTTTGAAGGTCATCGAGGGGTCATTGCAGCCTGATAAAGCTGACTACTACCTACCTACCTACATATCTACCTTCTCTGATATCCAGTCAACTCTTGTCAGTGGTCTTCAGATTCATGCAGCCCCTTCTCACCTCAAAGCAAGGTATGTCCTACCACTGCTTCGTGTGGCACCTATACCAGCCAGAGCATCCCTTCCAGCTCTCGGTGGAGGGCACAGACTCATCCAGGACTCTGCCCTTCTTGTCCTCTTCAAGCGGATGGTCACCTGCTCCCCCGCGACCACTCTCCACCCAACATTACTTCAAGGCCCCCACTGCAGACTTCCATCCTTCCTACCACGATCACTCATGAACTCATCAGGAAGAAACCTCAACTCTTCTGCTCCAAATAGTTTCTCTTCTGTCTCATGAAGCCAACGCCCATTGGCACCAAGAGACTTAGGGGTTTCTGGGCGCTCTCTGTATTCTCTTATAACACATCGGGAGGAAGGGCAAGAGTGATCGACTGAGCGCTGAGGTGGATGTGGTCCAAAAAATAGAACTCTCCGTAATTCAGTCCTCAGGAGGGATCTGAACGCAGAGACGGAGGGACGGGAGAAAGGACACAGTGAGGGTTTACTGTTGGGACACCAGAGACCTTCAGTCACCTCTGGTGGAACCTCTGAGGATGGAGACAGTGAGGGAAGCCTGGACAGTGAACCCATTAAAGCCACCTCTGGTGGAACCTCTGAGGATGAACACCGTGAGGAGGGGCCTGGATAGTGAACACATAACAGTCCTCTCTGGTGGAACCTCTGAAGATGGAGACAGTGAGGGGAGCTCGGACAGTGAGCCCAAAGCAGCCACCTCTGGTGGAACCTCTGAAGATGGAGACAGTGAGGAGGAGCCTGGACTGTGAACCCATAGCAGCCACCTCTGAAGATGGAGACCGTGAAAGGAGCTCGGGCAGTGAACCCATAGCAGTCCTCTCTGGTGGAACCTCTGAAGATTGAGACCTTGAGGAGGAGCCTGGACAGTGAACCCATAGCAGCCACCTCTGGTGGAACTTCTAAAGATGGAGACAGTGAGGGGAGCTCGAGCATTGAACCCATAGCAGCCACCCCTTGGAGACATTGAGCGAGAGCCAGGACAGTGATCCCGTAGCAGTCACCTCTGGTGGAACCTCTGAAGATGGAGACCGTGGTGAGGAGCCTGGACAGTGAACCCATAGCAGCCACCTCTGATGGAACCTCTGAAGATGGAGACAGTGAGGGGAGCTCGGGCAATGACCCCATAGCAGTCACATCTGGTGGAACCTCTGAAGATGTAGACCGTGAGGAGGAGACTGGACAGTGAACCCATAGCAGCTACCTCTGAAGATGGAGACCATGAGGAGCCTGGACAGTGAACCCATAGCAGTCACCTCTGGTGGAACCTCTGAAGATGGAGACAGTGAGGAGGAGCCTGGACAGTGAACTCATAGCAGCCGCCTCTGAAAATGGAGACAGTGATGTGGAGCTCGGGGGATGAACCCATAGCAGTCACCTCTAAAGATAGAGACAGTGAAGAGGAGCGTGGACAGTGAACCCATAGCAGCTACCTCTGAAGATGGAGACCACGAGGAGCCTGGACAGTGAACCCATAGCAGTCACCTCTGGTGGAACCTCTGAAGATGGAGACCGTGAGGAGGAGCCTGGACAGTGAACCCATAGCAGTCACCTCTGGTGGAACGTCTGAAGATGGAGACGGTGAGGAGGAGCCTGGGCAGTGAACCCATAGCAGCCACCCCTGAAGATGGAGATGGTGAGGAGGAGCCTGGACAGTGAACCCATAGCAGCCAGCCACCTCTGAAGATGGAGACTGTGAGGAGTCTGGACAGTTAACCCATAGCAGTCACCTCTGGTGGAACTTCTGAGGATTGAGACAGTTAGGAGAGCTCGGACCGTGAACCATAGCAGCCACCTCTGGTGGAACTTCTGAAGATGGAGACCGTGAGGAGGATCCTAGATAGTGAACCCATAGCAGTCACCTCTGGTGAAACCTCCGAAGAGGGAGACAGTGAGGAGGAGCCTGGACAGTGAACCCATAGCAGTCACCTCTGAAGATGGAGACAGTGAAGAGGAGCCTGGACAGTGAACCCATAGTAGTCACCTCTGGTGGAACTTCTGATGAAAGAGACAGTTAGGAGAGCTTGGACTGTGAACCCATAGCAGCCACCTCTGGTGGAACCTCTGAAGATGAAGACTGTGAAGGGAGCTCGGGCAGTGAACCCATAGCAGTCACCTCTAGTGGAACCTCTGAAATGGAGACCGTGGCGAGGAGCCTGGACAGGGAACCCAAAGCAGCCACCTCTGAAGATGGAGACAGTGAGGGGAGCTCCTGAAGTGAACCTATAGCAGTCACATCTGGTGGAACCTTTGAAGATAGAGACCATGAGGAGGAGCCTGGACAGTGAACCCATAGCAGCCACCTCTGAAGATGGAGACAGTGAGGGGAGCTCCTGCAGTGAACCCATAGCAGTCATATCTGGTGGAACCTTTGAATATAGAGACCATGAGGAGGAGGCTGGACAGTGAACTCATAGCAGACACCTCTGAATATGGAGACCGTGAGGAGGAGCCTGGACAGTGAACTCATAGCAGACACCTCTGAAGATGAAGACCGTGAGGATGAGCTTGGACAGTGAACCCATAACAGTCCTCTCTGGTGGAACCTCTGAAGATGGAGACCGCGAGGAGGAGCCTAGACAGTGAAGCCATAGCAGTCACCTCTGGTGGAACGTCTGAAGATGGAGACGGTGAGGAGAAGCCTGGTTAGTGAACCCATAGCAGCCACCTCTGAAGATGGAGGCGGTGAGGAGGAGCCTGGACAGTGAACCCATAGCAGCCAGCCACCTGTGAAGATGGAGACTGTGAGGAGCCTGGACAGTTAACCCATAGCAGTCACCTCTGGTGGAACTTCTGAGGATTGAGACAGTTAGGAGAGCTCGGACCGTGAACCATAGCAGCCACCTCTGGTGGAACTTCTGAAGATGGAGACCGTGAGGAGGATCCTGGATAGTGAACCCATAGCAGTCACCTCTGGTGGAACCTCCGAAAGATGGAGACAGTGAGGAGGAGCCTGGACAGTGAACCCATAGCAGCCACCTCTGGTGGAACTTCTGAAGATGGACACCATGAGGAGCTTGGACAGTGAACCCATAGCAGTCACCTCTGAAGATGGAGACAGTGAAGAGAAGCCTGGACAGTGAACCCTTAGTAGTCACCTCTGGTGGAATTTCTGATGCAGGAGACAGTTAGGAGAGCTTGGACTGTGAACCCATAGCAGTCACCTCTGGTGGAACCTCTGAAGGTAGAGACCATGAGGAGGAGCCTGGACAGTGAACCCATAGCAGCCACCTCTGAAGATGGAGACAGCGAGGGGAGCTCGGGCAGTAAACCCATAGCAGCCACCTCTGAAGATGGAGACAGTGAGGGGAGAGTGGACAGTGAACCCATAGCAGTCACATCTGGTCGGATCTCTAGGGGAGGGGACTTGGAGGTGGTTAGTGACCCCACCGTCTGACTCATAATGTAAATATCTCTTAGAACTTGGCCTTACAGTGTGTGTGTGAGAATATATGTCTTTACCGCCTTTCTATCTGTTCCCCACATAACATTTCTCCTTTTGTCCTGCAGCCCCCCCGCCTGCACCTCTTGTCGCATTTAGATCACTTTAAGTTGCCACTAAGTCCAAGGACCCTGCCGAGAGCTGATTCAAGGTTCCTCCAGGACACCTCATTGTGCCTCCTTTTTGAGACCCTAAATTGCTCTCCTAACCCTGTGGGTTTGAAGGGGGTGCACCCTTAACCTTTTAGTCCAGGTTCCTGGCATGACACTGTTTTTGGGGTGTAGCAGCCATAACCAGCCATGAATCTAGCCACCCCCTATAAATGTAGATTGGTCACCACCATCATGAGCATTAAGTTCATGAACATCAGAAACGGTGCGTGGTGAGACCACGCGTGATCACCCTCGAGTCGCAGACTCTTAGAGTCCGGCTTGGATGATAAATATATATATATATATATATCACAAAAAGGTGACTGACAGAGGGAGAGGGGTTGCTGCCTACAGATCTCAAGGACGGCCTTAACCACCGCCTCATGTTCCTCTCTCCCTTCTCCCAGATCCAGTCTGAGGGTGATACCAAGACTTCAAGGCACCTGTGGGAGTCGCGTGGGCACCAGACCTCACAGCGCATTACAGCAGCAGGGCAAGACCCAAGTATGCTGCTCCTGACACTGTCTGCATGGAAGACCGCAGGCAGAGGACAGACACAGATTTGGGGTACAAAGGAGTGGAAGCCCCGAAACACACCTATGAGGCCACCACTCCTGCAGGAATGGGCTCTGTTGAGGCCAACGCACCAGTTTAAGGTTGGAGAAGTTACTACATGGAATCACTTTCTGTTTAAGGGACAGAGTCTACATACAGAAGTAATCTGCTGTTGGTTGGGTATTCCTGGCATTGATTTATATCATAATTGGAGGTAACCAGGTAGGGCACAATCTGAAATGTGCAGGAGCTAACTAACACTCTGTGTAGTTACACTCAATAGGAGTTAGAAAGTAAATTCCTTCTTCTCTCCAATGTAATACATCTATAGATTTCATTGGAGGATTACAAGGCTTCAACTCTTGTACCTCGAACAGAAAAATGAAATTAAAAATGAAAACTCAGACTGTTGCTCAGCGTTTCGACAATAGGAAGCAAGGTGGAAATATTATTCATTTTTTACTTTTACCATATTGTGCATCATTTAGAAGAATGCAGCATCATACGAGGTTTACAATCCATCTGATGATTGAATGAGTTTGGAAATTTTAAAACTGACGGCTCGCCGTAGAACAGAATCTGAGAATGAAGAGAGGAAAGTTGTATAAGTTGTGACTATTGCTTTGTTTGACAAAATGCTGCATGTTTTCTTTGTATATTCCTGCCTTATCTATAGATTTATATGTTTATTCAACTGTGAACATCGCTTATGGCCAATGTTCCCTCTAATTTTTTTCCTCTGTGTGCGGCACTATGGGGTCTCTGTGCGCTGCAGCCATGGTTATGTGCACCAGGAACCAGACCACGCGTGTGGGTGCAGTGCCAAATATCACTCCAAATTCATGCTTAAACAAGTGAAAAGACTGCATTTTCACACATAAATCGCCACATTAAGGGTCTTATGGCAGGTTTGCAATTTAGACACACGCCATGACATGAATTAGTTACACAGACAAGTACACTTCGGGTTCAGAAAAGCACAAGACTCCAATGATAGTACCATTATAATATTTTACTGCTGTAGGTGTAATATAACTTTTTGTATTGTATATCTGGATGCACAGACAGAAAGAAGCAACAAAATACCAGCCAGGCTAAGCAGAGAGATTTTGAACTAACATGATACCTAAAAGAAATGCAGCAAGTCCAAAAGAACGACGTTTGCTTTACTGGTTGTTCAATTGGACTTTGGTCAGCTAACTTCAACTAGGCACAGCCGCATGGGCGTCCGCAGGGGGGGGGGGGGAGAAGGGGAGGCACTCCCCCCACGCTACCCCGGATCGCCAGTGCGTCCGGTGTGGGCCCAGTCAGGGCCAGCCTTAGTTCATCATGCTTTTGAAATGGTGCCATTGTTCCAGGTGGCAGCCCCCGCCATTGGGTGGGAAGAATGCAAGGGGGTGGCTGAGAAGGGTGCAAGGCAGAGAGGAGAAGGATGCAGGGCAGAGAGGAGAAGGGTGCAAGGCAGAAGGGAGACGGGTGCAAGTTCAGAGGGGAGAAGGGTGCAAGGCACAGGGGAGAAGGGTGCAAGGCACAGGGGAGAAGGGTGCAAGGCACAGGGGAGAAGGGTGCAAGACAGAGAGGAGAAGGGTGCAGGGCAGAAAGGAGAAGGGTGCAAGGCAGAAGGGAGATGGGTGCAAGTTCAGAGGGGAGAAGGGTGCAAGGCACAGGGGAGAAGGGTGCAAGGCACAGGGGAGAAGGGTGCAAGGCACAGGGGAGAAGGGTGCAAGACAGAGAGGAGAAGGGTGCAGGGCAGAGAGGAGAAGGGTGCAAGGCAGAAGGGAGACAGATGCAAGTTTTGAGGGGAGAAGGGTGCAAGGCACAGGGGAGAAGGGTGCAAGGCACAGGGGGGAAGGTTGGAAGGCAGAGGGGAGAAGGCTGCAAGGTGCAAGGCAGAGGGGAGAAGGGTGCAATGTAGAAAAGGGTTCAAGGCAGAGGGGAGAAGGGTGCAAGGCAGAGGGGAGAAGGCTGCAAGGTGCAAGGCAGAGGGGAGAAGGGTGCAATGTAGAAAAGGGTTCAAGGCAGAGGGGAGAAGGGTGCAAGGTAGAAAAGGGTGCAAGGGGGATGGTGATGAAGTTAAACATTTACCCACCCTGGAAACAATGCTGCGGACGCCCCTGCACAGCCGGGCCACCTTTAACACTGGTGGCGCCCTGTGCGTCAATGTTTGTTGGCGCCCCCCAATGGCCACCTCTACCACCGATTCCCTCACTAGCACCCTTTAACAGCAGCCCTCAAGTCTCCAGAACCACTGGCTCTTTGAGTCATTAAGTATTATAGCACCACTCATACCAGTGTAAGGTGTCAGAGCACTTTACATAATACACACATTGCACAGAGAAAATCATAGGTGTGTCGATGAGTGTATTGGAAGTGTTACATCAGACAAGACTACAAGGTGTAGTGTAGGAGTTATCGATACTAGCAGGCAATATAGTTTAAGAGTGCTTATTCTGGAAAAGTACGAATTCAGAATTCAAAATGTGACGCCATTGTTAGAGGTTTTCTTTAAAACAAGAAATGTTTTTTTAACCAAATGAACCCTCTTGGCAAATTAGGATAATAAAAGGCTGGGCAATAAAACATATTGCTCTAATATAATACTTGCAGTTAACATGCAGCTGTTTGATGAGAGTTAATAGCTCAATGCTCTATATTAGGATTTTGACTTACAAACCACAAGTAACAAAATGAGCTCTCTTACAGAAGCAGTAACCCACTGACCTATTTACATTTATGCACTTTGTTATCTGCAGGGTACATGTTCTTAGCAGCAGGCATTTTAACCCACTTTGCAACCTTTGGATGAGTCAAAACTTCCACTAGACAAACCTCTATCTCTTTCCAGCAAGACGATTAATAACCAGAGTTATCTAGACATTTTAATTGATGCCTGAAAATTGCTGGAGGCCAGGAACATGCACGGCATCCAACTCTTCACATGAGGACAACACCCTTATTATATGTAGTCAGCTGCATGCAGCAAAGCCTGGCAGTGGCCTTCGTCTATCTCCATGCACAGCTCACAATCTGGCAGCCAACTACTGCTGTGTATAACTTTTAGGAGGCTTGGCTGCAGCAAGCCCAAAAGTACAATGTGTGCTTTACACATAGCTGCCAAGGTTTCAGATTGCTTGTGTGTGACATTTCCATAATTACAGTGTAATTATGAGTGACATTTCAACAATTATGAGTGACACTGGCGAGTAAAATCCAGCCATGAAAAAGAGGAAAAACCATGAATAAAATAAATTACAGCTATCTGAGGGGTGTAATGTCTCATATTTATGTTTCCCTCATCTTCATTGCTTGATTGTGCTTGAAAGAAAGTGTCACTCACATTTGTTGAAATGTCACTCAAGATTACAAAGAAATTATAAAAATGTCACCCATAGCAATCTGAAACCTTGGCAGCTATGGCTCTGGCACACCCGAGCTGTCAGCTGAGCGCACATGCACCGGCCCGAACCAGCCACAACAGAGACCTGTACCGCTAGTGAGGAGGGGCTGGTGACATGATTAAAGTGGCGGCACAATTGAGGCGGGAGACACCACTTAATCACGTCTTTTCTTTTGCTGCACTTCTTTAATGGGCTGTGGCTGCGGGCTGTTTGTGGCCCTTTGTGTAAACATTTGTTAATTGCAGCACCGTCATGCGCTGCAATTAACAAACATTTTCACAATGGCTCACAATCAGCCCCCAACCGCGCTCCCTTTAGAGAAGACATTTAGCCAGCCCAAAAGCACAACGTCCGCTCTTCTGTAACCTCTCACCTTAGGAGTCAGCACTGGCTGCCTGTCTCCCAAAACTTACATTTCAAAGCACCCTACATTGATGTTTACCTTGTTAATACAGCGCACCAAAAGTGACATCAAAACTGGATGCAATAGCTTGAAAATAGTTCTAAACAATGATCGGTTCTCATACATTCTGAAGGTTGACATCTTGTTCAAGAAAGTGACTATAGTGCTATTATACATAAATACATTGAGCTCCTAGTGCCAAGTTGAAAAAAGTTAGTGAGCACAGATATATTTGTCCTGTATTTCAGTGTTTCTTAACCTGTGTAACGAGGACCTCTTGAGATCTGCGAGGCTTACGCTGGAGGTCCAAGGCTGTGGCTGCGGGCTGTTTGTGGCGCTTTGTGTAAACATTTCTTAATTGCAGCCCCGTCATGCGCTGCAATTAACAAACATTTTCACAATGGCTCACAATCAGCCCCCAACCGCGCTCCCTTAATAGAAGACATTTAGCAAGTCCAAAAGCACAACGTCGTGCTTTTGGGCTGGCTAAATGTCTTCTCTGATTGTGAGCCATTGTGAAAATGTTTGTTAATTGCAGCGCATGTCGGTGCTGCAATTAACAAATTTTTACACAAAGCGCCACAAACAGCCCGCAGCCACAGCCGGAATTACCGTTTTCGCGCCGCTCGCGTTTTAAAAGCGGCAGCGCGAAAGCATTCACAGGATGTGTGCGCGAGGATGTGTGCGCGCTTCCCTCATGACTCTGCGCGCTCGGGGGAAGCAAGATGCGCGCGCGCGCGTTACAGGGAACAGTGCTTATGGCTTGTTAAAGTTAATACATGTATTGCCCGTTCTGCCTTCTGTTTTTAGCTGCCCCTGTATTTCTGTATTCTGTATTTTGCCTCTGTGCCACTCGTTTTTCCGGTATTTCTGTGCCCTTTTTGCCTTCTGTGCCATTCGTTTTTCCCTAGTTTTTGTGCCCCTCTTGCCTTCTGTTCCACTCGTTTTTTGTGCCCGTCTGCCTTCTGTGCCACTTGTTTTTGTGCCCCTTTTGCCTTCTGTTCCACTTGTTTTTCCCTCGATTTTGTGCCCCTTTTACCTTCTGTTCCACTCGTTTTTTGTGCCCTTTTACCTTCTGTGCCACTCGTATTTCCCTCGATTTTGTGCCCCTTTTCCCTTCTATTACCTTCGTTGTCCCTCACCGCCCTCGCCGCTGCGTCCCCTGCCGCCCCGCCCCCTGACAGCCCACTGCCCATTCACTGCCCCCGCCTCCCGCCTCCCGCCTCCCAGCTGCCCTCCCTCCCACCTCCCCATATATGCCGCCCACTGTGTGGCCGCGCTGCTGGCGCACCTAAGGCATGCCCGTCTGCGCCCGTCCGCATCTGGACCGTGCCCAGCGCCAGAACCCCTGGCCCCCGCACCGGCCACGACGACCACCGTCAGCACTCTGCATGCTCTCAACTCCGGACGAAGCCACACCTGCTTCAAGGCCGCCCCGAAACGCACACAGGGCCCCTTCACCTGACAGAACTGCAGCTTCACCAGTTTCAGAGCAGACGAACCACCCGTCAAGAAAGACCCCAACCACCTCCGATGCATCCTAATGAACACCCGCTCCGCACGCAAGCATGCCGTCGAGCTCTGGGACCTGCTCGACACAACATCCCCGGACGTCGCCTTCCTGACAGAGACCTGGTTTCACAACTCCTCCACACCAGACATTGCCATAGCCATCCCAGATGGCTACAAGATCACCCGCAGAAACTGCACCAACGGAGTTGGAGGAGGAATCGCCATCATCCACAAGAACAGCATCAGGGTCGCGATTAGCACCAATGACGCGCTCAGCACTGCCGAACACATGCATTTCCAGATCCATACAGACCCTAACTCCACCCTCAGAAGCACCCTCATCTACCGACCCCCCGGAATCCGCCCTCAGTTCAGCGACTCCATCGCCAACTTAATCATCACGCACGCCCAGACCTCCACCGACTACATCCTCCTCGGAAACCTGAACTTTCACCTTGAGAACAACAACAACTCCACAACCCTGATCGATAACCTCGCCAACCTCAGACTGAAGCAACTCGTCACAACGCCCACCCACTCCGCCGGCCACACGCTCGACCCCGTCTTCTCCTCAAGCCCGCACGTCACCGCCAGCCACACCACCAAACTCCACTGGACCGACCACTGCTGCATCCATTTCGCCTTCCAGAAACCCACCAGACACTACCGCACCCAACAGATCCCCCGCCGCTGCTAGTGCAAAATCACAGAAGACCAACTACACGCAAACCTCGCTCTCAGCCCACCCACCGAACCCTCCAACACCGACGACGCTGCCCACAGCCTCAGACGCTGGATCGAGGACAGCGCCAACACCCTCGCCCCGCAGAAGAAACCCCCCCACAGAGACACCAGCAAGAGGGTCAGCTGGTTCACCCCAGAACTCTTAGCCTCCAAGCAAGCCTGCAGGAAACTAGAGAAGAAATTGCACAGTGAACAAACTCCGGACAGCCATGCAGCACACAAGGACGCCATCCGCAACCACCACCATCTCATCAGAGTGGCCAAGAGGACCTCCTTCAAAGACCACCTCGACAACAACGCACACAATAGCAAGAAGCTCTTCAACATCGTGACGGAACTCTCCAACCCCAGCTCCAACACTAACGACATCCCGCCGTCACAAGCCCTGTGCGACTCCCTTGCTACCTTTTCCACCGCCAGATAGCAGACATCCACGACAGCTTCAACACCCAGACAGCCCCAACAGACAGCAACACAACAGACCCTCCGCACACCATCGACCACGACCCCCTGCTAGCCCGGGCCAGCGTGAGCATCGATGACACCATCAAGACCATGCGCACAATCCACTCGGGCTCTCCATCAGACCCATTCCCACACCATATCTGCAGAGCAAACATCTCCATCGCACCACACCTGCACAACGTCATCAATCGAGACATCATCAATCGAGACTGCGACCTTCCCAGAGATATGGAAACACGCCGAGATCAACGCCCTACTCAAAAAAGCTAAGGCAGTCCCAAGAGACCTCAAGAACAACCGGCCCATCTCTCTGCGTCCTTCCCGGCCAAGGTCATTGAGAAAACCGTCAACAGACAGCAAACCTGATACCTCAAAGAAAACAGAATCCTGGACCCTTCACAGTCAGGGTTCAGCAGCAACCACAGCACCGAGACTGCCCTCATCGCCGCCACCGACGACATCAGGACCCTGCTGGACAACGACGAGACCGCAGCACTCATCCTCCTAGACCTCTCTTCCGCCTTCGATACCATCTGCCACCGCACACTACGCGCACGCCTCCATGCCGCAGGGATCTGAGACAAGGCTCTGGATTGGACCACCTCCTTCCTCTCCGGCAGAACCCAGAGCGTCCGCCTCCCCCCATTCCATTCTAAAGCCTCCGAGATCATCTGCGGCATAGTTCAAGTTCAAGTTCATGCATTTATAAAGTGCACTACTCACCCAGAGGGTCTCAAGGCGCTGGGGGGAGTGGTTTACTGTTTATCGAATAGCCATGTTTTCAGTTCTTTTCTGAAGGAGATGTGATTCTGAATAAGGCGGAGGTGGGTGGGGAGTGAGTTCCAGGTCTTGGCAGCCAGGAAGGAGAAGGATCTGCCACCCATGGTGGTTTTTCGGATGCGCGGGACTGCGGCGAGGGCTTGATTGGATGATCTTAGTTGGCGGGTGGGATAGTAGAAGGATAGTCGGGTGTTGAGGCATTCGGGTCCTAGATTATAAAGGGCCTTGTGTGCGTGGGTAAGAAGGCGGAAAGTAATTCTTTTGTTGACGGGAAGCCAGTGGAGGTTTTTTAAGTGACCGGTGATGTGCTCTTGGCGCGGGATGTCTAATATGAGTCTCGCTGATGCGTTTTGGATGCGCTGGAGCTTTTTCTGCAATTTTGTTGTAATTCCGGCGTATAGTGTGTTGCCATAGTCCAGTCGACTCGTGACCAGTGCATGGGTGACAGTCTTTCTTGTTTCGAGGGGGATCCAGCGAAAGATCTTTTTGAGAATACGAAGGACGTTGAAGCAGGAGGACGATACGGCGTTGACTTGTCTGGACATTGAGAGGGAGGAGTCTAGAATGAAGCCAAGGTTACGTGCATGGTCTGTGGGTGTGGGCGCAGATCCCAAAGCGGAAGGCCACCAGGAGTCGTCCCAAGCTGAGGGGGAGGATCCTAGGATGAGCACCTCCGTTTTGTCTGAGTTGAGTTTTAAGCGGCTCTGTTTCATCCATTCGGCTACTTCTTTCATACCTTCGTGAAGGTTGTTTTTGGCGGTGTTGGGGTCTTTGGTGAGGGAAAGGATTAGCTGGGTGTCGTCGGCGTAGGAGATGATGTTGAGGTTGTGTTGACGCGCGATGGAGGCGAGGGGACTCATGTAGACGTTGAAGAGGGTGGGACTGAGTGAGGAGCCTTGAGGTACGCCGCAGATGACTTCGGTGGGCTCTGAGTAGAAAGGGGGGAGTCGGACTCTCTGGGTTCTCCCGGCTAGGAACGAGATGATCCAGTCCAAGGCTTTTCCTTGTACGCCGATGTTGTTGAGGCGTTGTATGAGGGTGTTGTGACAGACAGTGTCGAAGGCGGCGGAGAGGTCTAGTAGAATGAGGGCCACTGTTTCACCGTTGTCCAGGAGTGCTCGGATGTCGTCGGTCGCCGCAATGAGGGCGGTTTCGGTGCTGTGTTTGGCTCGAAAGCCGTTCTGTGAGGGATCCAGGGAGTTGTTGGATTCAAGGAAGGCTGCGAGTTGGCTGTTGACGGCTTTCTCGATGACTTTGGCCGGGAAAGGGAGGAGGGAAATGGGTCGGTAGTTTTTCAGATCTGAGGGGTCTGCTGTTGGTTTTTTCAGAAGGGCGCTGAGTTCGGCGTGTTTCCATATTTCTGGAAAGGTGGTGGAGTTGAAGGAGCAGTTGATGACATCGTGGAGTTGGGGAGCGATGATGGAGTCAGCTTTGTTGAAGATGTAGTGGGGACAGGGGTCAGAAGGTGAGCCAGAGTGGATTGAGTTCATGAGGCGAATGGTGTCTTCAATGGTGATTGGGTTCCAGGAGTTGAGGTAGTTAGTTGGAGGGGTGGGATCTGAAGGGGGTGGGGTGAATTGGTCATTAGGAGTATTCTTGAAGCTGTTGTGGATGTTGGCAATTTTGTTGTAGAAGAAGGAGGATAGCGCATCGCAGAGGTCTTGGGAGTTAGTGATGTCGTTGGATGCTGCGGGAGGGTTGGTGAATTCTTTGACGATATTGAAGAGTTCCTTGCTGTTATGGGAATTGTTGTCGAGATGGTCCTTGAATGCTGATTTCTTGGCGGATCGAATCAGTTGGTGGTGTTTGCGGGTGGCTGTCTTGAGGGAGGCCATGTTGTCTGAGGTTGGTTCTTTTCTCCAATTCTTCTCCAGGGTGCGGCATGTCTTCTTGGATTTTTTAAGGTCATCATTGAACCAGGGAGCTTTTTTGCTGGATGATTGCGACTGGTGTTTTTTCAGGGGGTCGGCATACCCCAGGGATCCTCCCTCAGCCCGACGCTGTTCAACATTTACATGGCCCACGTAGCCCGACAGCACAACCTCAACATAATCTCCTACACCGACGACACTCAGCTGATCCTCTCCCTCACCAAGTACCCCATCACCGCCAGAGACAACCTCCACAAAGGAATGAAGGCTGTCGCCGTGTGGTAAATAAATAATTTATTACCGGATCTATTTTTCAGAATAATCAATAAACAGGTAGCTCAATAAATAAGAGTCAAGATTCGAGGTAGCTGGAGTTTACAGGCTTTAATCAGGCATAAAGGACAGGAACAGGACAGCCTGTACGGGAAAGGAATGAAGGCAGCTGCCGGGGGCAGGATCTGGGATGACTAGCAACTTTTTAATATGGGTGCACAATATATATAGTTAAACAAAATACATTACATTCAATACAGTAGGCGTAGCAGTAGGCGGGGTTCGTAGCAGTCGCGAAAGATAAGGCATAAAAGTGGGTGTAACAAGAGGCGTGTACATAGACATGTGATGTAAACGTAACAGAATATGTCATAAACGGGGCGGAATCATGGAGGGGGCTACCTGAGCAGCTGGGACCTTTAACCTAGTGGTGCGCGCAAACTGGCAATGACGTGTTACCAGGAGGAACTGGGGGCTATGACTTCTGCGCTAGAAGAGGAGACTAAAGTCTGGAGTGTCAGAGCGACATGTACCCAGGGCATATCTAGTATCTGGTGTTTAGAGTACATGTTGATAGAATCCAAAAGTTATCGGGGTAAAGGCTAATGGACGCTAAGACTGGTGCATGCATATTTCTACATGTATTGTGTGTGCGAGGAATATTCTATGAATATTAATACAGTATTTCTCTTACATGGAGACATAAAGGCTAGACCATGACGGAAACTATTGATACGATTCAGTAGCTTAGGAATGCAAAAAAGGAGGGCTGGACTGATAACTAGAAGCATAACATACTCTTGGCAGACTGGGAGGCAGAGCCAGGCCGGGCCGGGCACTGCGAGGCATGAAGTAAGTGAAGGGTCAGGGATACAGGTGGGGGCTGTATCGCTCCTCGGAGAGGGTTCAGGAGACAGGAGCTGAATCTGAGTCCGGGCCCTTTTTGAGGCCTAGAAACGGGGACAATTCAATGAGTTAACGTGCACACTGTAACACGTGGCAACGTAGTTTTACATAGGCCTGATATTCGTTGCTTTCACGAAGACTGGAAACTAGCATATTAGAGTTGGACACAACTGTAATTGCGTCTTTAATCGATCAGAGAGGAATACATATGCATATCGATCATGCACATATAACATAGGATGGGGAACACGTAGGCACATATGGCAAAATTTACTTTTCCACATTCCCTCCTTGTGCCCTACGTTTCCATCAGGAAACATCAATATTCATGATACCATCTATCATTTCATATAGCATCATTTGCTCGTCTCGAATTGTCTTGGAACGGGATTTAGGACTAGGAATACAAGAGGTAGCGCAAATGCCGCAAATCGCAGGGCCACATTGTATACATAGGCAGCAACTGAATATGATCATTACTGCTATACCTAGGAATGACAATACTTTCCATCCCCAGGCAGATATAATACTCCAGAGCCAACCGGACCATGTCCAGGTGCCTGGATTCTGGTGTAACTGATGGGCAATTTTATGAAGTCTGGTTATAGCTGAATAAACAGACGGCGCGTTATTAGGAATGAAAATGCAGCAACTAGATCCGATGACTCTACATGCTCCTCCTCTATCGGCCAGTATGACGTCAAGAACGAGACGATTTTGGAGCACGACAAATCTCATAGCAGATTGCTCTTCGGTTAAGTTACCTAGAGCAGAAGTAGTCTCATTCACTACTGCTTCAAGGGTTCTGGTTAACCTACGGATTAGTTTACTATTCTGGACAGGTCCTATAAAGAAGAAGAAACCTTTATTGAAGTCTTGATATTGTTCTAGAGTAGTTTCAGTTTGATCGACAATCGGGGACTCGATCTCCCTTTTATGTCTGACGTGTACTAGATGTGTGTTCCTGTGATAATCAGATGGGGCTAGAAAAACTGGTGGCAGTAGGAAGGCAATGTAACATGTTCCATCCCAATCGAGGGGCAGACGAACATATGCGGTCTGACCACAAACAAAATAAGAATGACGTGAGGCTTTGAAAATAGATTTCCCACTGTCACTATACTTGACAGTAGTAGTACAATCACTATGTCCTACATGTGCGGAACCATTCTTTCTGACACATAATTCGCCTTTGACTGGCAGAACTGAAATAGCAGGCAAATCTGGAGTAGTATCAGACTGAACATTCAGGACCATAAAATTCGAAGAATAATTACCTAAATTATATACTTCATTTTCTAGATCTAACCCTGTTCTATGGGAGAGACCTTGCTTGTCTGGGAAACATGTTCTATTCAGAAGGGACATATCATTGGAGGATGACGTTAACGTGGACCATGCTCCACACGAACCATTATGTGAAAACGGATAAGGAAAGAGTGGCAGAACTCCCTTCGGTGTCTGGAAAGGGGGGAGTCGACCACACACCCAACAATTAGTGGCATTGCTGGTCTGGTGTTAATAGTGTAACATTCTGATGAATGTATTATTTCGCATAGCAAGACGATAGGATAGCTCGTGAGGAGGCAGATCACTAAATGTGTGCTCTACTGTAGCATTAGCAAACTTATTTACATGTGAAATTGGAAAACATAAATGTAATGCATAACTTGTGCAGGTAACCATAAGACTTAGAAACAATAAGAAACTTAGAATGACGATACATCTTATAGAGTTTTGACTAACTCTCTCACTATGGGGGTCTATCTCATACATGTCAGAAACCTGTCTAACCGTTTCACCCGAGAGGGACTTAGACAATTAAACTGGCTGACTTATTTTACTAGACCTGAGTTTCAATTTATACTCCTGCTGCGGAGTTTTTTCTAACTGAGGAACTTTAAGTTCAGAATTGAGTTCAGAGTCTGTGTTTAGGCAGTCTTTAGAATTTTGGCAGTCCTTTGCAAATGTCTTTGCACGAATTCCATGGAATTTCTTGATATGGGACAGATGGACCCAGCCTTTTCTTCCTTCTAGCTTGGCCGCCGTCCTCGTTGTTAACAAGACAAGACGTGGCTCCTTCCAGCGGGGCTCCAGCGGGCTTGAACGATCAAAATTCCGCACCAACACGAGGCTTCCTGGAATGACCTCATGCGGTTTCACTTCAGTATTGTCTGGAAATGCGGCGGCAACCTGTGAACGACAAGAGTGTAGGGCAGACATCAAGGAAGCTAGGTAATCTGTCAGCATATTACTGGAAACATCTGTAATACTGCGGGGTCTAGGTGTACCCCACATGTTTGGGGGGCGGCCGAATACGACCTCATACGGGGACAGACCTGATCTGGAATGTGCAACCATCCTCATAAAAAATAAAGCAACTGGCAGGGCAACTAGCCAGTCCACACCTTTCTCTTTACATATTTTTGCAAGGCGGATTTTCAGGGTCTGATTATGTCTCTCTACGAGACCGGCTGCTTCAGGATGGCGCACACAATGGAACTTCCACTGGTACCCTAACAGAAGGGAAACATGTTTCATAAGCTCAGATGAGAATGGCTGGCCGTTATCAGAATACACGACCCTAGGGAGTCCATAGCGGGGAAAGAATTCACGAACCAACTGCCTGGCAGTGGTCGCGGCTGTGTAATCTGGGACTGGATATGCTTCTGTCCACCTGGACAAAGCGCATACAACTACGAGGACATACTTGAAACCTCGACATCGCTCCATCTGAATATAATCCATCTGGAGGACTTCAAAAGGGTGGTCAGGAGGTTGGAATCCACCTTGTTCCACCGGGACACTTTTACCTGGATTGAATTGACAACATATCATACAAGTACGGACTTTCTGCTTGGCTGCAGCTCGTAAGTGCTTGTTGAACCAAAGGTTCTGAATACTGTCTAACATAGCTTTTTCTCCTAGATGTGCTGGACTATGTGCGGTATTGATAATGACTTGAACCATAGAGTCGGGGAGAAACCATGTGGCTTTTCCCTTCGTCACCCATCCTTGATCTGTCTGGACCCCTCCTTGTTCGGACCATTTCTTGATTTCTTCGGGAGTAGCATGTAACTGTATGTCTATGACATCTTGTGTAGGGTCCTTAACTGTCATACAAGTAGTCGGGTCTGGAGTGAGTGTCTGTGTCGTATTAACTGGAATGTCTGGAGTCTGAGCTGTAAGCTTGGCTGTTCGATCTGCTAGATCGTTACCTTGGGAAATGATATCAGTAACTTTCGTATGTGCTTTGCACTTCATGATGGCAATAGCTGTCGGTAAATGTATCGCATCTAACAGAGCTTGAATGAGGAGACCATGCTGAATCTTGGTTCCATGAGAAGTCATGAAACCTCTCTCTTGCCAGAGCACTCCGAAGTCGTGTACAACTCCGAATGCGTAACGTGAATCTGTATATATGTTTACTTTCAGGTTCTTAGCACGTATGCAGGCTTGGGTCAGAGCAACTAGCTCTGCTGCTTGAGCAGACAGGGTGTCAATACGGTGCGTTTCTATAACATCAGTTTCAGTAGTCACTGCATACGCGGCTACTAGTTCTCCTGTACTTGTTCTCATACATGAACCATCCACATAAAGTGTCAGGTCGGGGTTAGGTAATGCGATGTCTGTCAGGTCTTGTCTTGGCTTGGTCACAGTCTTAACAACTTCCACACAGTCATGTGTGGCAGGATTTGAAGTAACTGACGGTAACAGTGTGGCAGGATTTAGAATGTTGCAGCGTCTGATTTCTATGTGTGGCTGGAACAGTGTCAGTTCATAACCTGTTAAACGTGCAATTGTCAAGTGCTGAGTCTGTGTTCGGTTTAAAAGAACTTCCACGGAGTGTGGAACTTGTACTGTCAGGGAGTGTCCTAACACTATGGAATCACTTTGTCTGATAGCTAGAGCTGTAGCTGCAACTGACTTGAGGCACGCAGGCAAAGCCTGGGCTACTGGATCTAATGTGCTCGAAAAATAAGCACAGGGCTTGTACTGTCCTGCTTGATCTTGTGTGAGAACAGATAATGCAGTACCATCACGTTCTGTAACAAAAAGTGTAAAAGGCTTACTGTAGTTCGGTGTTGCTAGAACAGGTGCTTGGCACAAGGCTTTCTTTAATTCATTAAAAACAAGTGTATGTTCCTGGGTCCAAGGGAGGACAGTCGATACGGCTGCCTCCTGTGTCATTAACTGTATCAGTGACTTAGCTAGAAATGCATACTGGGGAATCCATTGTCTGCAGTAAGAAGTGAGGCCAATAAAAGCTTGTACCTCCTTCTGTGTCTTGGGCTGTGGAAGACTCGCTATTAACTGGATACGGTCTGGTGTCAACTGCCTACCCCACTTGGACAGTAAGTGGCCTAAGTAGATCACTTGCTGGACACAGAATTGAAGCTTCGAAGGGGACACCTTGTGCCCCTGCTCGGCCAGAAAATACAGGACTGTAAGTGACGCACGCTCGCAGTCACGTTCAGAACGGGCTGTGATCAATAGATCATCGACATACTGGAGCAGGGCAGTGTCAGTTGGCATGTGAATATTGTCTAGTTGTCTCTTAAGTGCTTGACTATAAATACTAGGACTTTCTGTGAAACCTTGAGGAGCTCGTGTGAATTTATAGCTCCTTCCATTTAAACAAAAACCGAAAAGGTACTGGCTGTCTGGATGAATGGGGACGCTGAAAAATGCGTTCTTGAGGTCGATAACAGTGAAAAATGTAGCTTCAGAATCAATGGCTGTTAATAGGGATGAAATATCTGGGACTACTGGGTACTGAGGTATGATACATTTATTAAGTTCTCGAAGGTCAATCACTAATCGATATACTGGAGGTGCATTTGGATCAGTACGTTTCATGAGTGGTGGAGTGGTGTGGCTCACTGGTTAGAGGC